>NC_046661.1:65263010-65272603 GCF_010883055.1 Belonocnema kinseyi
AGGGAGCTCTTCTTAATATTTTGACACCAAAATCATGTCGATACACCTTACCGACTGCGAGTAAAGCCACCCACGCTTTAACTTGACAGACTGTAATAGTGCGGGCCTGGGCTAAGGAGCTCCCTCTAGTCATGCTGGGGAAATAAGAATAAAAACTTCTCAAAAGAAGAATTGTCGAGTTCCAGGCCAGGTGGAGCAGTTAAATTTGGAATTTTTGAAATGATCTAGAATATTCCTCGCATTCAGTCAGCATCTCAGCAAAAGTCTTCTTGAGGAATGACGTACTCGTTAAAGCGTTAGTTAGTATCCCATGTTTCGGCGGGAGAATTTGAATGGCCTAAAACTTCACATTTTGCCCTTGTCGTGCATCTCTGGTTCTTTTAATATCCTCTATAGTTCCCGGTGTCCAAAATGTCCCTCGAAGTATCTCGCAGTCGGCGAGGAAGTGTTCGTTACATATCAAAATCAAACAAAACAAAGCGAAATCAGTCCTTAAATATACAACTTTCTTATCATTACAGTCGCTAGTCGTGGAGTACAATGCAGTTCCCGAGGCGTCCTTGTAAAAACCCTCGAAATATAATGAGAAAACCCGTAAAATCAAATAAATTGAAATTTTGTGAGTTGCAAAAATTTTCCAACGTCACATTACATATTTCGCTTTGTTGTAACGTGCAAAACACATACGGAAATGGCATATTACGTAAAATAGTATAAATAAGATAAGTATTGTATAATCTATTCTGGTTTTATAGAACACTAATATTACTCACATTCCCAGGGTCTAAAACCTCTTCCGAATGGCACACTCAGAAACCTCACAAAAATTTGCTATTAATAGCGAGAAAACTATTATTTGAATATAATGCGAGAGAAATGTAAATTTATGATTGAAAATAATCAAAGCTGCATATCTTTGCAGACATTTAAAAATCATCGAAATAGGAATCTCTGATTGGAATAAATCGTACGAATTTGAGATTCTTACTAAAAAAAATGCCAGTATTTCAGAGTCGCCGTGTTACATTTTGTAATGGATTCGAATAACGAAAATTAGTATAGTGCTTTGAAAGAAGTAAAACAGAATGTTGTACATTGCAAATCGGAAGACGGCGAAAAGTGTATGAACGCACACTATTACATGCACTTCATATCCTTAATATAATATATGTGTATACGGTTGGATGGTCGCTCGCTGGCTATAGTGAAATTGTTTACGAAGATTAAACTAATAACTATACGCATATATAAACCTATCTTATATCTATAAATCGCAGGCATTACGGTGAGACTCATGATTCTTTCGGGCCTTATATAATAAACGAGAGAAACGTATCACTACTTGTGAGAAACTTATAGTTCTGGGTCAAAAATTTAAGGTGCCCCAGACTTAATTAACTATTTATCACACACACACACACACACACACACACATATTCAAAGTACATTTTGATATTTGAGAATCTTTAAAATGCTGTGAAATTGTTGAATGAAAAAGTACAATTTCTGATTTGCCATTTTTTTATGCATAAAAAATTAATTTGTTTGAAAACCTACACATGAGAAAAACAAGAAATCATCAGAATAAATTATTCGTCTTTTTGAATAATATAAATATCCGTACAGAGAATGTTTGAATCTTGAAAAAAGTTGTCTCAAAAATGTTTAAAATGCGCTCACTTTTTAAATCTTTATCCAAAATAACTGGCTAGAGAACTTGACCTTTAGTTTAGGACACTCAAAAATATACCAAAGGCCAAGTCAAGTTGTAAACTATTTCGAAATTTATCGTGCTAATAAACTAAAAATCTACAGACAAACAGACAGACAGAATAATTTAAATAATACATTTTTCTGTATCAAGCGACAGTTCTGGAGTTTCAGTTTTTTTAATTTTATAAAACTTAAAAGTAATTATTAGGTCATTTAACAACGAATGGCGAAAATTTATAATAATAATCGGTATATTCGGTAGATATTTGATATGTTGAAAGATAACAATACAAATAATGAAAAATATTATCCTTAGAATTATCTCAGGGCGTCTACTCAAATTCTGTAAAAAAAAGTCCCTGCCAATTCTAGGTTCTGGCCAGGTATCTATAGATTTTCACCAGGTATAATTTTCCTGAATAATTAGCTACTCAAGTATTAAATATCACATTCTTTAAAGCAATTCTGATCCTACGTCCCTTAAAAAGTATTAAATAATACTTTAAAAAACCTTCCTTTATGCATTTGTGAATGGTTAAATGGTAGTTAACTAAGTTGATTAAAAGCGGTAAAAAAAATAGGAATAAATCAAGCGTGGTCCAAAAAGGGCTTTTTTAAAAAATGAGGAGGACTGAAAAACCCTTCAAAGAGCTACGTAACGTAGGATAAAGTGCTAGCATTGCAATAATTTTCTTTGAAAGTGATTTTACATTATTACAATTACATTTATTGTGCAGGAATAAATAATAACTGCAAGAATACGCGAGACGGCGTAACTACTTCACGCGGTCGGGTCGCCATGGACCGGCTCTATACCGGCTAAATAAGCTTACCCATTGATTTACATTTCTTGAAACTCCACATACACATAATAGAGGCGTGCAACGATGTAATAATTCATCAGTTTTAGAAACGAACTAAATCGACGTAAGCCGTTTTTCTAGAGAACGACTCAGATGTAGAACGTAATTAAATTTTGTTATTAGGTACCACGATTTTTCCAGTGTCAAAGTTTCGAAGGAAAGAATCCTATAACAACATTTTTCGTTAAATAACACTAGCTATCATTTAATGAATTTTATTTTCCCAATAATCTATATCTGAAGCTTTGTAAACTTATAATTTGTGGGATGGCCACTGGACCGAAAACCGGGAAACGACCGGGAATTTTTTGAAACCGGAAAAAGCCGAGAAATGAGTATGGTAGTGAATTTATTTATTCCCAAGGAATTTCACAATTTTTTAGAAGAACCATCTATCAAAGCACTTTGAATATCACAAATATCATATCACATGTTATAATTCAATTAAAAATAAATTCGATTTTAACTTTTTTTTAAATGTTAAGTTCAGTTTTAACTGTTTTAATTACTACATCATTTAGTTTACAACACTTAATTCAAAAATCTTTTAGCTTACAATTTTTCGATTTTGTGTCGTCATTTTTAAACGTAAAATTTTTTTGAAAGGATTGAAAAATAAAACAATATAAATTAATTAATGGGTTTTAAAACAAAACTGTATTTTGAGTTTTCAAAGTTGTACAATAATTATTTTTCAATATGATTCTAAATCGGTTTTAAATTAAACCATTTACAGATTTGGATGTTGAAAATTCAACTTTTTTAAGATGAAAGCCAGCCTTTAAAATTAAGCAAATTGAAATGTGTGAATAAAACTTTATGAACTAATTTTAATGTGAAAATTACTTAAAATTAATATACGTGTTCATTAATTAAACGATTTTATTTAATTTAACATCCTATTCAAATGCTCGAATTAAAAACTTGATCAAAAAGATCTCTTTTAGATGGCATTATTTTCATGCGTCTTCATATTCTGAATTGCCTACTTAATTAAGTATGGTCAAGAATTAAGTTTCTCAAAGGTCTGTAGGCTTTGAGGTTCACATTTTCATTGTGAGACTCGCGCTGCGCGCTCGATTTTCGACAGACATTTATTTGTAAACAGGTTTTGTTCAATCCTTATTTTCTCGTAACTTTCGTCGTTTTTCGACATATTTTGTTTTATTTTCAATGTTATTTTTCACGAATAAAACAAAACGTACGTGTCCTATCAAGAAGTGATTCTTAACTAAATTGTACATCTTTTTTGGGATAACAATTTTTTTGTATTTATCTTTTTTCGTATCCTACATAGTTTGACCACAAGATGGAATTTTTGGTTTTTCATTATTTTGCGTACAATCAAAATTTGAATTTTCGATTTTCCAAGAAAATCCAAAAAGTTTGTTAGAATAATCTTGCAGGGCTTTTAAAAATCAATGTTTTTCCTCTTTTCACTTTTTATCATATAGTTGATTTAAAAAATTTTGAAATTGCAATACCTCTAAGAATTTTATTTTTATCGAAAAAATTCATTAGGATAAATTTGTTGTCCTTTTTAATACTATAAATGTCCGGGGATAGAATTTTCAAATTCAGAAAAAAGTGGTCTCAAAAATTTGCTAAGTGCTCTCACCTTTTGAATTTTTATCAAAAATGGTTGTTTAACGAACTCGTCCTTTCTTTTAGGACCTAAAAAAAGTGTGCCAAAGATGGATTTGATCCGTTTATTTTTTCGAGAGTTATCGTGTTTACGGACGGACAGGCAGACAGCAGGCGCCATAGTAAAAACTTGATTTTCAGATTCAGGGGGTCTCGAAACGTGGAGATCCGTTGAAAAACTGGGATGTCAAATTTCCGACAATTCTAATACTTTCTCAAACATAAATGATGAGAATGTAAAAATGTCTGAATCAGCAATTGTACATCAAATATTCAGAAGTAAACAATTTGAAACTGAGTTCTTTGAAATAGAAAGCATTGAATGGTAAAAATTTAGAGTGTAACATTTAAACTTTTAACCTTACAATTGTTATTGCAACGTTAAGTGACAATTGTTATTGTAACGTTAAGTGACAATTGTTATTGTAACGTTAAGTGACAATTGAAAACTATTAATTTGAAATGAGCAAAATTGAAAAAATAAAATTAATTTTGGTATTTAATTTCTTTCCAATTGCAAGAGGAACTTTTTTAGGTTTACATTTTTATTTGTGGAAAAATGTGAAGTATTGTATTTTTAACATTTTTATCAACCTTGAAATGATAAAATTCTAATTTTTGATAAATTGGCAGTAAATTTTATATTTGTAAAGTTTTTATTGAGTTACTGTTTTTTTAAAGATATCGTTTTTCAATTGACCCAACTATTATAACAGTAAAGACGATTTTTTGATTGAAATTAGAGTCGATCGTATTTGTCTTTTTTTGTGTTCTGCACGGAGAAACTTTCAGTTATAAAATTTGATAGTATAATATTTGTTTTTACAATACGACAATAGCAAGCCAGGATATAGAGTCACTATTGCAAGAATTACTATTGTGAATTTTAAACTCTGAAGTTACTATGTTTATTGAAATATAAAATAAATGATTAAACAATTGCACTTATGCCAAAAGAAACTTCCTATAATCCCTAGGACAGACTGTGAAGTTTACAAAACACAATATTAAAGACATTCTGTCTATGTTCATTCTACGCATTTCTAATTTTTCCCATAGAAAATAGGAAATGCTGCCATAGTCAAAACAGCAAAATAAATAAAAAATTCGCATTCACTTCACGCACTATACATTTTATACATTAAACATACAATTAGATATTTATATTTTATTCTAAGCTGAAAGAGAAACAAACCTTGTTAGAAGAAATCAGCCCTGGCGGGAATTGAACACGGGTCTCCAGGGCAGCAGAACGGAGATACCATTGAAAATGGTAATTTTTCTTACCTGTTTGGAACTTATGTTATTTTAACTGCTAGTTATTGCAACTACGGTTTTATCATTTAATTTATGAATATCACTTTTTTCAACTTCAATCTGCTATCAAAAATATGAATTTTTCTAACTATAAATGGCAATTATTAGGTTTGTAGTATATTTATAAATGAAATGAAAAATGTATTTCTTTGTATGGCTGCGGCAATAATACTATTTTCTCGGCTATATCTCAGACTGCCATCGAACTTTTGTAAATATCAATATTATAATGCCAAATTTTACGAACAAGAGTTTCTGCGTGTGCTATTCATTTAAAAGTTATTAATTTATTTTTGATTACAAATATAAAGTAGATTTTTTACCTTTTATACTAGACTGACTCACTGGATTGATCAGTAAGGCTCTGCGAATCAGACGTAACTTATACATTTTAATTAATCTAAATTCATTGCAATCTATATTTTCTAAATAACCTTTTTTTGTATAACGTTTTTATTGAGTTGGAAGATTGAAATGTTTCATTTCTTTACATTTTTATTAATGCTAGTTGAAATTGAGGATAAATTTTGATTTAGAGAATTTAAAACGATAGCGCAGATTCATATTTTTTAACCAGAGATCTTTGAACAATTCAATTTATCAAAATGTGAAGGTTTAAGTTTTGCAGTTTAATTGCACTTAATTGACCATTTTCAATTGAAAAGTGTTAAAAGCTTCTATATTATATGTGTCAATTATTGAGAGTTTGAATAAAAAATTTCCAAATTAAAATTTGCTTAAACTTTAATTTAAATTTCACTAGTTACGAAAATTTTTGTACCACAAACACACGCATGATTAAAGAGATTTGTCGGGGAATCTCACGTCATGAGCCCAGTACAGTCGGTCAGATGGTATGTGGTCGTCGCGAGCTCGGCTATAAACAGAATACCTCGGAAACCTTCGGGCGTTTTTAGTACAGCCTTTTAGAATTCACGCAAATCCCGGTTGCAGATATTGCTACCAGCACTCATTTCAATACGCATTCTTATTTAAGAATACTAAGATTTCGTACATTTCTTACAAGTTATGTTACTTAAAATTCTTACTTTTGACGATATTTTTTTACAAAACTTGTTATTGACCATTATGAATTTTTCACACTCACCATTTTCAAACAGTAAATAAGAATTTTTCTAAGCGTAAATACTAACTTTTGCTCGCTCAAGTTCATAAAAATATATAAAGAAATACCATCATATCTTATTATAGTAGAAATCTTTATAGCAGTACCCCGATTATCCCTAAATTCTTACATTATATTTTAATTATACATATAGAATGAATCAAATATTAATATCAAAAGTCTCTCCGTGTATAATTGTAATAAAGGTAAGTTAAATATAAATAAGCTTTTATTATAAAACTTATATCCAATGTGAAATTAATTTATGTTGCTTAATACAGGAATATTACATTCGATCTTTAGGTAATGTAATATTTTAAACAGATGAATCAGCTAACAATTAAATAATCTGTTCATGTCATAAAAAGCATTAAAGAATTATATTAATTGAATCATTCAAATAATTTTTACTTTGTATTTTGCTGAAAATTTTAATTATTATTAATAACCTTTTAAACTATTCTAGAAAAAACTAAAATATATTTGTATGTTTGGATAATTTCGAAATTCGAGAATTCATATACTCACTTCATAACACAACAAAAATTTATGCAAATGATATAATTGAAAAAGAAGTATTTTTAATAAACTTTTATTGCACAAATTATAACCAATATTCAATTACATAACCTTCAAGGAAAGAATCGATTCATTTCTTTACTTAAAAAAACTTAAAATTAAATCTTTATCTACTTCAATATTGTAAAAAAATTAATCAGCTAACAATTAATTGATCTGTTCATAATTGATAACATAAAAAGCATTAAACTTTAATTTTGTATTCAAAAATTGAAATAATTTAAACTCTATATTTTTTTCAAATTTGCACATTCATTTTTTTAAATTTATTTTATTGGTAAAATTTTATACTAATTTCAGAAAAAGAATTAAAACATTTGAAAAATCGAATGCAAATACTCATTTCACTAAATCAGAATCATTTGAAAAAATATCTAATTGAAATAATATAATTGTAAATATAAATTAACTTTTGATAGGCAAATTATATTCAATATTCCATTATATAACATATAACCAATATTAAAAAAATGTGGAGAAAATTATCTGCTAGTAATGAATTAAACGGTTCACAACATAAAGATCCTTAAGCAATTTTTGTCATTGAAATAATAATTATTTTTTTCACTTTATATATATTTTTTTATTTTACTTTCTTAGTGAAAATTTTAGTTATTAATAATCTTCAATACTTATTTTTGTAAAAAATAAAACACATGTACTAAATTGAATTCAGACATTGAAATTAAATTAATTGAAAATTGAATTTAGATACTTATTTCAAAACATCATCAACATTTCAAAAAACTATATAACGGTAATATAAATAGGTTAAATATAAATAAGAGCTATTATTATAAGGCTTATGTCCAATATAAATGAACTCAAACTTTATTTAATGTAATATTGTAAAAAGTTATTCAGCTAATAATAAGTAATATGAGCGGCTGAAAGTAAAGACGGCACATATAAAATTTGGCAGTAAAAATGGAATATAAATTTTTCAGAGTGAAAAGGAAACAAACAAATCTTCCGAGCAAAAACGGAAGAAAATTTCTCGAACCGTGCCCAGCTTTGGGTTGTCATTTGATCAAGACTCAAGAGTCCCAAATGAAAAATCATTTTAAAAAATCAAAATACAATAGTTTAGAAAAATAAATGATAACCGCTATTCTGATTACAAATTTAATTAAGCTAATTATTAATTTTGATGGAAAAAATCGACATTTTTACTCACTAAAACTCAAAGTTTTTTGGAAATATAAATTACATTTACTCAGAGCGAAACATAAAAAACGATGTAATGTTAAAGAAATATACTTAGCGTAGTTCAGAAAAGGATACAAATGATGAACAATGTAAAAAATGTTTTATAAATCAATGTTATGTCTGACAGTGTGTTTTGCAGTTGCATGAGAAAAAATATCGCAGCATTATTTAATTTAGAAAAACCTCTAGCCGTAAAGTTACTCCGTATCGTAAAAAGGAGCTGCCGAAAGATTCAAACATACAATAATGTGTTGTTTGCAACAATTGATATAAGCAAACATACGGCCGAGCTCCCTGAACCATAGATTTTTCATTGCACGATTTCCGATTTTCATATTATTTCGTTTTTTTTGTCGTCGAATATTTCTTTAACTATAACCGGTCAAAAATACTCTCTTAAAATTAGTACATGTAGGCGATAAGCACACAACGCGTTTTCTCCCTAAAAAATGGAATGGATAACTTGCATTCCAAGAGTTTCAATTTGTTTCGTTTCTGAAAAAAATCGATTAAAAGAAAAGCTTGCAATAAGACTCATTGATTTTGAAATTCAATACCTTATCAAAAAACGCTGTTTTTTCTTCATCTTTCCCATTAAAAGGCATAATTTAGGGATTAGTAGTTGTTTAAATGATTCACAATTGTCTTCAAATAAAAATATTAATTAAAAAAAGTAATAACTTTTTTTGATTTAACACTTTCAAGATATGTTAAATAAAAAATGTTGCCTATAATCTTCATAAACGGTATCATTAATTCAAAAAATAATACATTTTCAGGATTGACAGAGGAAAAAACTGGTTTATGACAATAATAATTGTTTAAAAAAACTCAAAATTAGTTTTAAAACACTTCAAAGCTTTAATTTTACAGCATAATAATCATTTATGCTGAAAAAGTTTTTTCAAAGTCGTCTTGGCCATCCTCAGAAATCACCCAAGGAGGGGCTGAATAATGATTTGCTCCCCTCTGAAATCGAATGGTTAAGTTCATCAGATAGTTTAAATTTTTCCAAAAAATCTACCTACAATCTTTGTGGAATACGAGGGTGGATTGATAAGTTTCCGGCCTGACCAAGAAAAACAACGTTTTTAAGAATTTTTTTTTTTATTTCTCAACATAATCTCCTCCAAGACTGATAC
>NC_046661.1:65272703-65276608 GCF_010883055.1 Belonocnema kinseyi
GACAGATGACAATACGCCAATTAGCACAAATGGTAAGTTCCGACAGTGCCTACAAGTGTGCCTACTGGCCGCTAGATGGCAATACAGGTTTCATATGTATACGCCTGGTATTTGCTGGTTATGTCACTTTTTTAAATTTCAAATAATTGTCTATCATTAAAATAAAATTCGGCTCTTAATTCTGCATATTTAATTAAAAAAACAATATCCAGTAATATAATCAAAGATATTTATCTTTCATATAATCCTGCTCCTCCTCTTCCTAATATATATGGTAAAATATCGCAGTTGCTGCATGCTTTGCGCAATGTTGGGTTAGAATGGTACAAGGGAGTTCTTGCTTATCTGTTGATGGTTTTTCCTGCAGTCGATAACAGTAGAAGTATGCAGATCAATGAATAAATTAATGAACTATAAAGTGGATTGATGTGAAAGATAATATAGAGGTTATTAGAATTCCTGGTTAGGTGCTTCGCAGTTTGATGTCGTTGGTATAATGTTATGATACGCCCTTTATTTTACTCGTGTTGAAGGTAAAGTAGGTAGACATACATTTCATAGAGTCTGAAAAATCAGTGTAGCGGCTCCGATGTCTGCAGGCGCAAGTTTCCAAAGTTTGAATCGTTAAATTTTAACTTGCATTTGCTACAAATTTAATAAGCTTACATTATTTATATTTAATCTATTCCTATTGAAATGATATAATTTCTTGAAATGTTATATTCTGTAATAAGTATCTGAATTTAATCTTCAAAATTATATGTACATGTGTTAAAAAAATATATAAAGTGAAAATAATTTGATTGTTTCGAAGAAAATAATTCTAATTATAATTTTATTATGAAATGTTTAATTCATTATTAGCTCATTAATTTTGTTCACCATATCAAAGTATATAAAGACTGAATTTGAATTTTTTTTAAATTAAGTAACCTAAATTGATTATTTAATTTCAAATAATGTAATTAAATATTAGCTAACACCATTAGTATGTAAGTTTATTCCTTTTTTTAAAAGACTTCTATTACAGTTACATGAATTTTTATGATGCTTTTGATGTTGTGAAATAAGAGTCTGAATTCCATTTTCAAACTTATATGTACATATATTTTAATTTTTTTAAATTAGTTTACGAGGCAATTAATACATTAGATGTATAAAAATGCTGCTTCAAATTTAAAGGAGAATATAATGTATCTAGTATATATAGTAAACATTATTTGAATGTTTCAATAAAAATAATTGTTTAATGCTTGTTATCTTTTGAACTGCTTAATTAATTACCAACTGATTGAACTAAAATTCACATTTTCTGGAATTAGTTTAACAGGTTATGATTAAATAAAATTTTCAAAAATAAAAGTTCAAATTTAAAAAAATGTAAATTTCTCAAATGATTATGATGTTGTGAAATGAGTATTTGAATTCAATTTTTCTAAATATCTTTAAATTTTTTTCTCGGATAAGTATCAAAAGTTGTCAAGCAATCAAATTCTCGCAAATGAAAGTGAAAATGAAAAAAAATGTTGAGGGAAAATTATTTCAATTTTTGAATGGAAATTGTAGTCTAATTCTTTTTATGTTATGAACAGAATAATTCATTTTAGTTGATTTCTAAATGATCCGAATATATATTTTACTTTTTTCTGGAATATAGTTTAAAAGGTTATCAGTAACCCTAAATTTCAGAAGAATATAAAGTGGAAATTATTTACATAATTCAATATGAAAATAATTCGTCAATGCTTTATATGAGCGGCTGAATGTAAAAATAGGACATATGAAATTTGGGAGTAAAAATGGAACATAAATTTTTCGAAGTAAAAAGGGAACAAACAAATCTTTCGAATAAAAACGGAACAAAATTTCTTCCGAGTAAAAATGCAACATACTTAATTCTCCGAGTAAAAATGGAACAAGCGAGCGTGCGGTTGGTGGAAGGGAATCCACGCACGGATCTTAGGTGGGATCATTTAATGAAGACTCAAGAGTCCCAAATGAAAAAGAATAACAAGAAGCAAGATACAATAGTTTACAAAAGTAAATGAGAACCGCTATTCTGATTAAAAATTTAATTAATCTAATTATCACTTTTGATGGCAAAAATCTACATTTTTACTAAGTGAAGATCAAAGTTTTTTGGAAATCTAAATTGCAATTACTCTGAGCGAAATATAAAAAATCTATGTAATTTTAAAGAAATATGCGTATTATAGTTCAGAAAAGGATACAAATAATGAACAATGTAAAAAAATCGTTTACAAATCAATGTTGATATCTGAAAATGTTTTCTGCACTTCCATGAGAAAAAGTATCACAGCATTATTTAATTTAGAAGAAATTCTAACGGTAAAGTTACTCTGTATCGTAAAAAGGAGCTGTCTAAAGATGCGAAAATACAATAATGTGTGTCACTTTCCAGGCACAATACAAGGGGGTTGGTACTAGATAAAAATTGTACATAAATAATAATAAATAAACAATAAATATCAAATAATAAACAATAATAAAACAAGTATAAAATTCATATTGTCAAAGATTTCACAAAGATTTCAATTATTTCACAAATGTTACCAAATATTTCACATAGATTTTTAAGGATTTCAAAAAGATTTGACAAAGATTCCAATGATTTTTTTAACGATTTCAAAGATTTCACAAAGTTTTTAAATATTTTGGATAGGTTTAAAATATTTTATGAAGGCTTCAATGGTTTCCTAAAGATTTCACAAAGACTTCAATTATTTTATAAAAATTTCCGATATATTTCAAATATTGTGCAAATATTTCAATAATCTCGCAACGATTTTAATCATTTCAAAAATATTTCAAAAATATTACAAATATTATGGAAACATGTCCAAAGATTACAAATATTTCGCAAATATTTTGGATAGATTAACAATATTTTACAAAGAAATCAGTGACTTCAAAAATATTATAAAATATTTTCAAAACATATCATATATTTCGAAAAGATCTCAGAAAGATTTCGCAAAGCTTAGAAGGATTTCCCAAAGATTAAAAGAATCATGCAAAGACTTCACAAAGGCATAAATGATTTCCCAATGATTTCACCAAAATTTCAATAGTTTACAAATTATTCATGAATATTTAAAAGATTTCCGAAGATTCCGGAAACACTTCTCAACGATTTCAATTATTTCCTAACGACTTAAAATATTTCGTAAAGATTTAATCTATTTAACAAATATCATTAAATAATTTTAAATTATTTTAAATATTTTATAAAGATTTCAATGATTTCCTAAAGATTTCCAAATATTTCAAACAAATCTCAAAGATTTCAATGATTTCCTAAGGTTTTAAAAAATGTCGTTAAGATTTAAACTATTTAACAAATATCATCAAACAATTTTAAAATAATTTTAATATTTTATAAAGATTTCAATGATTTTCTAAAAATTTCACCAAATTTTCAAATATTTCGCAAAACTTTCGGATATTTCAATAAGATTTCACAAAGACTTAAGCGATTTTCCAAAGATTTGTACAATTTCAAAAATATAAGAAATATTTGAAAAATATTCGAAATATTTTATACAGATTGCAATAAATCCATAAGGATTTCACATATTTCACAAAGATATCAAATATATCGTAAAGATTTCAGATTGATTTAAAAGATTTAACAAAGACTTCAGTGACCTTAAAAAAATGATTTCGCAAATATTTTCAACGATTTCACACAGATTTCAATGATTTCCTAGAGAAATAACAAAGATTCGACAAAGGTTTCAGTGATTTTCTAAAAATATGTATTAAGAAGATTTTACAAAGACGTCAATTACGAGGGTGGATTGATAAGTTTCCGGCCTGACCAAGAGATGGCGCCACTAGGCCTACCTTGAGGTGGCGTTCTATAGTACCATCCTTAGATAGCT
>NC_046661.1:65276708-65300477 GCF_010883055.1 Belonocnema kinseyi
GCGCATACTTTGAATAAAATATTTGTTATCATTCTCTTGAAATAAATGTGTTTTTTTCTTGAAAAAATACCGGTTTCATATGTATACACCTGGTATATGTGTTAAATTATTCATAAATATACTCATCTCTGATATAATCTAGAAACGATTCAATGATTATATAACATAAAAATAATAAGTTTAATTTGATGAAATAATTTAATTAATAATTATAGAAAGAAAAAATAGTTTATGTTTTATTTATATATTGTTTTAATTTATTAAAAAATATACAAACAATATAATATATTTATGCACATTAACTGATATTAACAGAGGAATGGGGGTCAAAGGACCCCCCGGGCCTTTGAGAAAAATGGACCCGAACATGCATTGTTTTGCATTTGCCCGGTTGCATGACGGCCCAGTTCGCCTCTGAATATTAATGATTTAATAGACATAGTAAGGTACGAAAAAAAGAAGATGTGTGTGCTCGTTTTTTATTCTTGCAGTTAATTTTTTTTAGTTTATAAGAATTTTTGTCATTCACTCAAAAAAAGTCTGTTTAAGTTAACCACCTGTAATTAAGTTTATTAATCAATATTATGAGTTTAATGCAAAATCAATTGTGTACATGAAAATTTTCAATTGAGTGATTTTATTTCATGTTTCATGTTTGTATATATTATTGATTTGTGAACTTTTTCACACTTTGAAATAAATAAGAAAAATGAAATACATAATGGACAAAAGACTTAGAATATCTTAATTTACGAATAAAGTTTCCGAACCGATAAGATTTCTGAGAAAATTTTAAATAATTGAGATTTGATTTTAAAACACACGAAATGGAATTTAGAAGATTTTAGGACAATTAAAAGATTTTTTAGGAAAACTGAGTTGTTTGAAAAGATATTTAGAAGGTTTAGAAGTTTTGAAAAGGTTTTATAATAATTTAAAATTTTTTAAATTTTAGACAGTTTAAAATTTTCTATACATTTTTAAAACAATTTTTAACAATTTTATAAAATTTTGAGTGTTTCGAAAAAAATGTTATTTCTTCAAATCTTCTACAAGTCTTAAATATCTTTAAAGCTTACGAATTTCACCTAATATTTTGTAAATCCTGCAAAATAAAAAAAATACATAAAAATGTTCTGCATTTTTTTTCGGCATATGTAAAATCTTCAAAAATCCTTTTGAAAATTTCTCCTGAAGTTTTTCAACATTTTTTCTTTAAAAACTTGTGAAATCTTTATAAATATTCTCCTAAAATTAATTTCTCAAAATATAAAACCATTTCAAATTGTAATATTTTTAATTTCCAAATTATTCATAAATATTTTTTAAATTTGTAAACAATCTGATTCTCTTTTAAGATGGTTCCCATTTTGGCACTACTTTTTTTATTTTGAGCACTTAAATCTAGTGTCCGTAAAATTTTCAGATTATTCTTTAACCAAATTTTCAAAACTTTAAAGCCATCTGATTATCTTTTAAAATGAATCAATTTTTCTTACACTTTTTTTGTTTTGAAAACTGTAAAGATGTGTCCTTTAAACATTTCAGATTTTTCTTTTAACATTTTATAAAGCTTTTAAAATATTCTCTAAGAGATAATTTTTTCAAATATAAAATCGTTTAAAAATTTTTAATCCATTCAATTTTTAAATTATTGTTAATTCTTTTTAAACTTTTGAACCATCTAATTAAAATTTAAAATGAATCAATTTTTCCTAAATTTTTTTATTTTGAAAAATGTAAAGACGTTTCCTTAAAATACTTAAGATTTTTCTTCTAAAATTTTTAAAACCTTTTGAAATAATCTTTACAAATATAAGTTATTTTGAAATTTTAGGCGACTCAATTTTTAAATAATTCTTTCATTTCTAACTTTTAAACAACCATCTGAATTGAGGAGATCCATTTCTGAGGAACGTAACGTATCGCGTATCGATAAGAAAGCGATAGAGCTTACCAACATAGCAACTAGTAGTCGGTAAGTACTCATAAAATTGCCATCAGCAGAGGAGAGCGGGGTGACACAGGTGGCACCGGAGTGGGGACCTACCTGACTACCAGAGGGGTGAACTTTTAAATAGCAGCTCCCGAAAAGAAAGTGTATTCTTTCTTCTGATGCGTCGGAGAGACCAACTCTAAACGATGGTCTGCGATTCCCTCTAAGAGAATTTCGATTAGACATTGCGAATATTATATATGCGATTATACAATCTTTAATCACATTAAAGTATGTATCCCGTCCAGCCGGCTCTAAGACATATATCCTTTTATCGATTTTTGTGAGAAGTACCGTTGCCTCAATGACTTTACACTATGTTAGATGGGCCTTTGTCCCACCACTACCCTTAAACTAGCCCTTAAGCGAGCCCTCTGCATGTAACGCCTAGGCTCGGAGCGTCAGTTCTACTCTGACCGTGTCTTAGAAATAAAGTGGTAAAACTCTATTCCGTGTGTTTAGTTCTACGGAGCCCAAATACCCGGAATACCGCAATAAATTAATATTACTTAAGTGACTGGTGTAAGTGGAAAATCATAAATGATTGTGTTTTAATAGAGAAATTCTATTGTGAAACCCCACGCTGTCACATTTTGAGCGATCCTTCCAGGATCCCACGGACCTTACGAGATCTGTGCTGGAATCAAAAGAGGCCCTGGAACTTCAAAAAATTCAAACCTTCAGGAATTAAACGGTCGTAATAATATAAAGCACTATTTTTCCATTTTTTTTGCCATATATTCGCTATGAAATTTTAATTTAACCGCGAATAGGCACAAGGGCAAACCAACGATTTGGGTGAACGAAATAACTCTAGGAGGTAGACCCGGGGTCCAGAGTCCTCGAAAAGGGGAGAGATCACCTAGCGAAGCTAGCACCGATTGGAATGGCTGTCTACACGCCCATACCGTCGATAGCGCCGAGAAAAAAAGCCCACGACTACTTAGCTGTACAACACAAAGACCACCGCTGAAAATCTACAAAATGCAATCACTGTAAGTAATAAAAACATAGACGAAGAATATTTAATTATTAAATAATGATAAATAAATGATAGAAATAATTATTAAATAATATTAAGTAAATATTTAAGAATATTTAATAATCTTTTTGTCCGTAGTGATAAGAGTGATCCGCGACTCGGCGAGAAAGTAATTTTTTTCAGTCCACACACGTCTCTATATTTTACACACGGGTTTATTTCAATCGTGAAATTAGATGAATTTTTGTAGTCACGCTGGATTTTAACATATATCCAAGTCAAATCCCACACTACGGAGGAGAGCGGTAACGATTCCGAATATAATTTTAGTGATAACCCTTCCATCAATATTTCTATAATAGCTGACCCTATCAATGTTCCTTAAAATACCGAGCAAGTTTCTCCACCAGGGATCCTTAATTAAATTTTAGCAAAACTGGAGATAGCCGAACAAAATCAGTCCATTATGAAAGAGAAACCGAAGACGAGTCGCACGACAAGGTTAGACATAGAGATACGTCAGGGCAGATTCGTCTGTATTTTCCTCCGGAAAACACTTCGCTTTCCCTTCCTGCACAGCAGCCAAACACAGGGTCCTCTAAGTCACACGAACAAAGACTGGTCCATCCGTTGTACATCACGAGACCACCATGCGAACAGATCTCGGCAGACAATCCCGTCACCCAAAATCCGAAAAGCGGGACACAGGTCCGTCCGCAGTCCTTCACAAGACCAACCCGTGAACACATTCTGTTTGATAGTCGTATTGTCCAGCATATAGAAAATGGTTTGAAGCCTGCTAAGGACATAATCAAGACTATAGAACCATTAAAAGCGCGACGATAATGGTGTATAAGACTTTATTAAAAGTGTAAAAAGAGCCCAAAAGTGATGTAATCAACCCAATTTATTGTTTGACTTCATTATCGCGGAAAAAATAATCGAAAATGCAAAAAGGGCTCTTAGATTTACTCACATTAGTAATTATGATGAGTTGTATGAAGCTTTAAGACACAATTTAGGTACTAACAGCTCCGTCGATTTAGCGCGATCAAAGTTAGATAATGTGAGACAGCAAGTTGCGGAAAACGTACAAGGTTATAATCAGAGATTTCGACAACACCTAAATGAACTGTAATATGCTCTACAAGCAGAACACTCGAATGCCACGGAAAAAAAAATAGCGTTGAAAATCGAGGAATGGTAATAGGAATCCACGTCCGACCCCTAAAACCCACGACTCTGAACGAGGCACAGCAGGAAGCCCTCGAAGCAGAAGTATGGTTTAGGGAAAAGCAGCAGTCGAGAAAAGTCACTATACTTGCGACGGGCAGGTGAACCCCTCAACATGCCCCACCGAAATATTTTCCTCAGCCGACTGGTATTTCGAACATAAAACCATATCAGCCATATGCGGACAACTGTTTTCAATACGAGCAGACTTGCACAGATTACGACGAGAGGCAAAATTATTAATCGGCTGGGGAGCATCGATTAATTTGATTAAAGAAAATCTTTTGCATCCGAAACATCCCACCGAAAATTGTAATAAAGAATTTTACATGGGAAACGATATGCATTCATCTACACGGGTAATTAATCGTAAATACCTTACTAAAGACCATCTTTTTTATATAGTGCCGAAGGAATTTCCTATACCTGAAGACGGAATACTCGGAACACCATTTCTATATAAGTATAATTTTAATCTATCCAACAGGTATTTAGAAGTAGGAAACAATCATGATCTGATTGAAAATGGGATATTCGTCCCTGATTCGAGTGTCAAAGTTGTAAAAATCGAAACCATTAGGAAAAATGGACATGAGATTATAGAAGAAAATCCGTACTTACCGACTTCGATCTACCGAATCACGGAAGGACAAATCCAAGTACCTATTGCGAATCATTCATTGAAAACAATAGTAATATCAACAAGCGAAATCAAATATAATTACATTAAAATTCAGGAACCAAAGGAAAGAATACAATACATAACGTCAGAAGAGTACTGCAAACGAATTTTTTTTCGCTTCCAGGAGATCCAGTACCATATACAAACTTAGCCGCACATAAAATTGTTTTAAAAGACGAAGAGATCATCAACAACAGGTCCTACAGAACTCCCGAGTGTCACAAACAAGAAATAAATATTCAAGTTTAGGAAATCAACACCAGGGGGGTAATAAGCGATTCCGATTCACCGTACAATTTTCCATTAGGGTTTGTACCGAAAAGACAGATCAAGATGAGTACCCACTGACAGTTATTGATGAAATCTTGGATCATTTGGGAAAGGCGAAATTCTTTTCAGCCTTTGATCTGACATACGGATTCCACCAGATACCCGTGGAAGAAAACTCGAAGAAGTACACAGCTTTCTCTACATCAGAAGGAGACTTTGAATTCGAACGTACGCCATTTGGGTTGAAGAATGCCCCTGCTACCTTCCAAGGCATGATGGATACTGCGTTTAAAGGATTAATTGACAATATCTGTTTCGTGTTTTCTGCATAATCAGAAACTGGTCATCATCTTTGAAAGGCTGCGACAGACTGGACCCCGGCTACAGCCCGATAAATGTGAGTATTTAAGACCCGAACTTGAGTACTTGGGACATTTTATTACCAAAGATGGAGTTCAACCTGATCTCAGAAAACTCGAGGCTGTCACAAATTTCAAGAGACCCAGTAACGCCACGTAAGTCAAATCCTTTTTAGGACTTGCCGGTTATTACCGGAAGTTCATTAAAGATTTTTCCAGCAAGGCAAAACCTCTGACTGAACTAACAAAAAGCAAAGTTAACTTTATGTGGACGCAAAACTGTGAAAAATCCTTCCAGATTCTAAAAAAAGAATTATGTTCCTCTCCCGTCTTGCGGTATCCTAATTACAAGAAAGAGTTCACATTAACTACGAAGGCTTCAAACAAGGGTCTAGGTGCGGTTTTGTCACAATACGGACACCCAGACTGTTACATCTCCAAAGTACTGAATAAGGCCGAAGAAAATTACAGAACCACAGAAAAAGAGCTCTTAGCCATCGTATGGGCAGTGGAGCGCCTGAGACAGTACTTGTATGGACGCAAGTTTAAAATTCGAACAGATCATCAATCCCTGACTTGACACTTTAACGTTAAAGACCCTTCCTCGAAACTACTCAGGTGGAGACATAATCGCGAGGAATATGTCTATGTGATTGAGTACTGCAAAGGGAAAGATAATAAAGCATCAGATGTTTTATCCAGGGTGATACCAATTCGATATGAAGAACTTGCAAAAGCAAAGAGCCCAACCTCAGAAGAGACAGCCGCACTAATCGCCGAAACAACCGATGAAAGTTTAAACGACAGTGAACCTATAGACCTGCCTATAGAACCAAATAGTCCTGCAGGTTCACACGTCAGCATTGAACCATCAATTATGAATGCCGTGGATGAAGAACTGAGCATCTTACTTCACGAGAGATATATTAACTGGAAGAAGAATAAAATGGAAAATAATACAATTTTAAAACCGAATGCTGAAGATAAACTGTGAGTAAAACTTTATAAAAGTCAAAGCAGAATACCACTGAAACTATCGTAACAAGATTACATTCTTCTAACTCCCTTCGACGAGATTAAGTGGCTAACTCTTCTTGACGGAAAGAGTCAAATGTGCAAAAATCGAAAATTAACGAGAATACGTTTGCATGCAATAGATCCTCTCATAACTCCTATCGAAAAAGAAACATTGAAAATAATTATATATTTTCTCGGAAGCGAAATACTCGAACAACAATTTCTCTTTTGCGAGAATGCCACAGGAGAGCTAACGATAGAAGAAAGAGAAGCAATGATTCGCGAATGTCACGGAATCACGGCTGCACAACACTTTGTGGGAAATAAGTCGATACAGCGAGCAAGAGAATTGGGAAAGTGGAATAACATGTAACAGGATATTATTAACTATGTAAAAAGATGCCTAATATGTCAAAGGCAAAAATTAATCCACATTAGACCAAAGGCAGATGCAATAATACCCGATACGCCTTTGGAGCCAAATGAAAAGATAGCGTTGGATATTTTTGGGCCGTTACCCATTACGCAAAAACACCATCAGTACATTTTATCATTACAGAACCAGTTGACAAAATACCTGATGTTCATACCTCTGAAAGGGACAACATCTGAGTCAATTGTCACTGAGCTCCTGGATCATTATATGACAGGATTCACACCGTTTGAATTAACGTTTGGAGTTAAGGCTAACGTCCCCTCCGTGTCAGCAACTACCACAAGTTTAAAATACTCGGAGTTAGTCTCGCTATGGAGAGAACGGCACAAGAAATACATCAGTAAAGCTAAACGAAAAATCGAGAAACAAAAACAAAAATACAAGGAGATTCGAGACAAACACATAGTTATCCCCCAAACCATATTTAATAACGGAGATATGGTCCTAACTTTTAATAATCAGAAAACGTCCAAGCTGGATGATGATTGGTAACGTCCTGTCGCAATAATCGAAATTGGAAAAAACAATAATTATACAATACTACTAGACAGTGAAAGAGTGCAGGTTCGCGCCAATCAATTAAAAACCATTTTACTACTGATTTGCAGATTGATGATAATGCTTCTGCTGATCCTATCTGCTTTCGGAAAGGTAATATTTACACCACTCGATGATACCACCGTTTACGCAAAAGATATTGGTCATTCTAAACTATGTCATACCATCTGGCATTTAGTCGTTTCTGTCGATCCCTCGCAAATTGAGCAACGCTTTAACGACCTCTAAAACGCCTATCAAAAAGGTAATCAGATGTGTCACTCCTGTATTGAGCAGTTTGAACTAAAAATACTGAAAATTCAAATAAATCGTCTGGGCGTTAATAAAAGAATCATGAACCAGCTCTTAGAAACTCGCCGCACCAAAAGAGGACTTTTACATCTTTTAGGTAGCATCTCTAAAACTCTCTTTGGTACCTTAAAAGAAAAAGATTTGCAGTATATTAATAAGGAATTAGATAAACTTTACACAGATAACAAAGTACTCGCCACAAGCATATCCAATCAGACAACAATTATTTAAAAAATTCTAAACACAGCTTCCCACGACGTTCAGGTACTCAGCGAACACAGTAAAGCAAACGTAGAAATTTTAAATGAAATGATTTGCCAAACAAACACTAATACTCAAAGTATAATTATAAATAACCAAATAACCATTTGCACATTATCATTGCAAGAGCTGAGCGCTGACATAAACCTTTTGATCAATTCAAAAAATGATGGGAAGCATGGTATTATACATCCTCAGACATTGACTCCAGGGACATTTCTAAATGATTTACATGATTTTGAAAAGCACAACAACGTAAAATACCAGATACCACTTACAGAAGAGAATTTTCAGAATATTTTAGATATTTCTCAATTCAGTATAAGTATATTAAGCAAACGCTTATTGTACTCGATTAAAGTTCCCCAACTTGAAAACGAAAGTTACCAAGTCCACCACCTGATCCCTATACCCAAAAAAATCCAGAATACATTCCTAGCAGTAATTCCCGAACATGATTATATCTTAATAAATGATCATAGGACTTTATATGAACCTAGCGACGAGCAGACTATCAATAATTGTAAAAGACTGAACAAGATTTACTTATGTAAGCGATTGCAGCCGATACACTTAATTTCCGAAACCAATTCCTATGAGAATTTAATAATTAGAAGTAGTATTAAAAAACTTATTCAAGAATCTTGCCAGGTATCCCCGTTTAGCATCAACGAAATTGTGTTTATACAGTTAAAGCAAGAGAATTCGTATATTGTCATTCTCGCCCTGGCGGACAGAAGGAACCAAATGGAGCATCTATAAAGTACCCGTAAGGACCCCATTGAGTCCCCATTCTGTTCCTTTTTAAAAAATTTAAAAAAAAACAGCAAAATCAACTTTTAAATTGTTGAAATTCGAATTCTACGTTAAAATTTGCATTAAAAACTCACAGAGTAATCGCAATAATTTTTCTTGCAGCGTTAACAGCTTTAAAGAATAAAATACCTGTCATTTACATGGGCCGTAGGCGCCTTCAAGTGCATCTTCTTTTAGTAGCAGTTAATAAGCGTTCCGCCGGTAACTTCAAAAAATTTTGTTTTGATGCTAGCGCCACGCAGTGGAAACCTCAGTCAACAACGCTGCGCTGCAAGTTAGAGAGAAGGAAATTTAACGTAGAATCCGAATTTCAACAGTTTAAAAGTTAATCTTGCTGTTTTTTTTTGTTAGTTTCACTGTTCGCTTTATACAAATGCGGCATCCTAAAACTAATTAGAGATTGCCTACAAAAAATTTGCATACAAATGTTCTGCGTAAATAATACTGTGACCACGTCAAATGTACCTCAAACTGTAACTTATACAAGAGCATTCCCAGATTCCGCTGAGATTGAACCTTTAAATACAATAAGCGCGAGAGAGGTTAAGCTACGCACTCGTCCAAAAAAGTAATGTTTTTCGGGGTGAAAACAATCGACAAAGGGGGGGGGGTGAGATGTGCCGTACCTCAGTGACTTTACACTATGTTAGATGGGCCTTTGTCCCACTACTACCCTTAAACTAACCCTTAAGCGTGCCCTCTGCATGTGTCTAGGCTCGGGGCGTCAGTTCTACTCCGACCGTGTCTTGGAAATAAAGTGCTAAAACTCGATTCCGTGTGTTCAGTTCTACGGAGCCCAAATCCCTGAAATACTATAATAAATTAATATTAATTAAGTGATTGGCGTAAGTGGAAGATCATAATGATTGTGTTTTAATAGAGAAATTCTATTATGAAACCCCACGCCGTCACATTTACTTTCGTCGTACGTTCGCCAGCTATGATAAGACGCGTGACGTAGCAGTACTATAGTTTTGTGTATTTCCTGCTCAATTCCGAGAAATTATTCGAGAATTCGCAGCAGGCAAATACCGCCCTTTAAACTCCTTTATAAACTGGATTTAAATGTCCATGAATGAGTTTCAATCTTTATTTGCATTTCTGTTCTTTTTCTCAACATGAGCATGGCTCAATGAGACAGAAAATTTATTTATATTATTATTCTTGAACTCTGGAAAATTGACTATATGTAAAAATGATTTAAACCCAGTGTTCCAAATGGAAGTAAAATCAAATTAATTGATCTTCTAATTTTCTTTTAAAGGGCAACGACCCACTCTATAAAACAAAAATTAATAAGAAACAATTGTATCTCACTAGGAGATTTTGAGTATATTTCTTAAAGTAAATTCAAGTAGGGAAAAGGTGATTCTGCCGAGCAGAATCACCCATTGCAACACGGATCATAATGATGAAAGAAAGTGATTCTTAATATCTCATTAGAGATTGGGTTTAAACCTAGATTCACCACACTGAATGATTCCGTGGTTCAATGTATATTTTTCCACATGCTGGTTGAAGAAGTGTGCGCAATATCGCCACAACAACAAAAACGTTTGAACTGGCGCCCTGTCGATATCATAATAGATACAGGCAGCAATTTGAATCTGATTTCGACAGCATTTTTTTTCACAAAGTATACGTGAGTTCGTAAACTGCGAATTTGTCTCACAAACATATATTTCTCTGTACGGAAATCGGCGAATACCAGTAAACAGAATACGCGCTCGCATTATATCGGGATGCCGTCGTGTCAGAGCAGTATTTACTATAATGCCAAACTTAAATGAACCTTGCGTTTTAGGTATGAATGTCATTCAAGCATTCTCCTTCATTAAGCCTTCAAAGCCACCTTTACTGAAAATAAATAACAATTTCTTTCGATAGAAAGTCAAACTTAACTGATTTTAGCGGTCATCTGAAATAATCATTTGAAGTTTGGATCTCTTCGAAAGAACACGTACCCGAAAGATTTGTGGATATTTTTGAATATTTAAATAAAACCGAAATTGTATGCTTTATTTATTTTATTAACTTTGAAATCTTTTTCCGTTCTTCTGAAAGTGTTTCAAATTGGATCGATTTCCTTTTTTTTTGTTTTGTGAGAAGTGAGTGAATTTTCCAAACAGTCAGGTAAGCAAAAGTTAATAACCAGTTTTTGTTTATACCAACTAAATTATTTTTGTGAAAAAGCATGAGAAATTTGTACATGTTGAAATGTAGATTATAAACAAAGTGATGAGTATTTAAACCATCGCACAGTGACCCGGCGACCCGGTTCCGTGGCCAAAAGTCGGAAAATACATTAAAATGTACAAGAATGAATTGAAGGGTCACTTATATACGGTTTTCGAGGTTGCTGATTCCGAATCTGATATCAGAATTTCAAAAAGCAAAATGGCGAATCTAATATGGCGGACGAGTATTTCAAAAAATTATTTGATCCACTTGAAAAATGGTATCTATGAGTTTTCAAGGGCGCTGATTACGAATCTGGAGTCAGAATTTAAAAAATAAAATAATATTTAGCAGATCTAATACCAAGGACGAAAATATTGAAAAGTATTTGAAAAATGATCTACGTAAAATGAAACACTTATTTATAATATAAATGTAATAATAAAAATTTTCAATCTTTGGTTTTTATAGGATCTTCACGTTTCGGCACTTACAGAATCCGAAAACCATAAAATTTCATCGGTGTCTGTCTGCCTGTATGTCTGTATCTCTGTATGTCTGTGTGTATGGTTACCTGAATGTTATCGCCACGCTAACTTTTTAAGGATTTGTCCAATCGATTCCGCATTTGATACACTTTTGAAGATCCCCAAAGTAACAGCTAAGTTTGTTAATCAGATATTTCGAACCAAAATTTAAAAATTTAGAGCATTTACAAAATTTTGAAATTTTTGTTGTTGAAATTTTATAAATTTATTTCAAAGTTTCTTATAGATGGGTAAAAGATTTGCAAATTATCCTAATAAAATTTTTAATTTTGATGTAAATAAGAGAAGTTATATACTTTTCAAAAATTTGAAAATCTTCAAAAGATACAGAAAAAATTATTTTTTTCACAGATCCAAAAATTTTCATTAGATACCAAATATATTTTAAAACTATTTTTGACCAAATTATTTGATAAGCCCACATTTTTAAAAATTAGAGCCTGTATAATATAACAGTAGAGCGCGAAGCACGATTATGGCAATGAGAATGTAATCGTCAAGGCCGTAGGTGCTTTGAGAACCTTCTTTAATGTTAAATTAAAAAAAGGTCCAGCTTTGCTTTATGATTGTAGTACATGAGGGGTTTGAATTACAGTATTTGATATAATTTTATATATATACAAGGTGGACCCGCTGGGGCTTACACACATGGCGAGTTGAATGCTACCCGAATTGCACAACAGCCCTAATCGCTGTCAGTAAATGTAGGCAATGTCAATTTAAAGTTTACGCGTGTAATATTTCATTCACTTTATTTGAAACATATCCTGTATATTCATAACATACCTTTTTATGCAGTAAAAATAAGCGTTAAACACCATTCCCTCTTCGCCCACTGGAAGCGCAGAATATTATTATTATTATGTTATAGTATTTGTCACTCAGAAGCCATTCTATAATGTTATTGGCACAGAAAAAAATGACGTTTACGTTTCAGTTCACATGTCTCACTTCATTATTAATTAAACACTTTTATTATTTGTAATTACTATATAACATAACCTATATTATTTTGACACTTGTATCCGTTTGAAGTTTCGAACGCAACCATGGAAACTATTACAAACTTGATCCGAAGATGCACTGACTTGGCCGATCCGAATGATACTTTGAAGGCGCGAAATATGAAAATACCCCTGTATAATTGCATATGATTGGATCCGAGCTATCCATAGCTCTGTAAAACTTATCTTCTATGTTTGCTTTTCGGCTGAAAGATCTGCTGTGAAACAATCTGTCATTTTTATCATTTTTATTTCTAGACTCTAGAAGCTTCCTCACCGAGCATACCCACTAAAAGAACACTTGTTATTATGACATCAGCACCATGCATAAGAATTTTATGCTGTGTCGATGGCATAGGAAACCAGTTGTAGTTCTGAATGTAGAGTTCAGCAGTCGCATTGCACAATGTTTTGAATTTCATGGGGTCAATTCTAAGATGACAAGAAAGGGCGATTAAAATCGTTTTGAAATGACAAAGTAACTTAGGGTCTATGTTAAGATATTCCGCAAGAAGTTCTGGCTTATCAAAAGCCTTTCGTGCTGTATTGCCATCGTTAGCGGTACCAGAGCCTCCTGGTTTTGGCTTGTGAACTATTATTCCTAACTTTTCCCAAAGAGTACTTTGTATTTGCTTTTTTCTTTGTGCACATTCATCTTTATGTTTAACACTTCTCATTTGCCAGAGTTTGATGTTAGCCCTGTAAGAAATATGCAAATATGTTTCGAAGATTCTGATCTACGCATGAAGTGGAGAGAGTCTATACAGCAGAGATTTGAGATCTAGCAGAAAGATTCCCTTATCTTTTTTGTTGAAAGTATTGAAAATTTTCGGAGTTGCGTGGCACATTGGACCGGTTTGCATCGACTTAGTATTAGTAATAATATTCGATACCTTGCCAACTATTAAGATAAGAAATAAAGAAAAATTGATACGAATAAAATGATCATCATCCAATTTAACTACAAGGCCTTGTAGTTTGTCGATTTGACCTTCAAAAATATGTTTTGCTTTAAAACAACATCTGCTGATTCTTTAGTGTATTCTATAGTAAGAGGACGACAAGATCTTGGTGATTGCGATTCTTTGTTATTTCATAATATGATACTATTTGCGATTAACAATCGCAATGGAATAATTGTGGTAATAAATTTTGATCGATCTGCGGAATGCTTTCTTCTACTAATGTGTAGTTTTGCTTAAAACACGACTAACCAGAACTTCCGTTGAAACTCCAAGAGCACATTATTATTGCTTCTATTTCCGTAACGCGTTTGCTTTTCATATATTTTAGAAACTCCTCGACGTTTTGAACGATTAGATTTTTCAGCAAAATTAAGCAATGGGCGGCTGAAGTGTGAAGAGGAAGCAGAATCTTGCACTGCAATAAAAGGAACAGAAAATTTTCTATTTAACCGTTTAGCGTTATTAAATTCAAATCTTGCGGAAAATTGTTGCGCAGCTTGAAATTTTGTATCACGTTTAGATTTCAAAACTCGCATTTTCTTCATTTAAGATTGAATGTCTGCCTCAGGGATACTTTCAATACTCAAATTCAGTTTCCATACAATGTCACGAATAGTTGAATCCAAAGTATTATTCACTAGAAAGTCAATAATTTCTCTTTTGGTTAATTTCGACATTATATACAATACAATCAAAGCCAGGAGAGAAAAAAAAAAGCAACGAAATGAAAAAGTAAAAACTTGTAACTTTGGATAAGCTTTCGAAGCAAAGTGAACACTGGAAAACAAGTGAAAAGCACGGCGAAACATGATAGGTGTGCGTGCGTACGTATGTGGCGGCTCGCTGCAGACAGGTCAGTTCTTGGCGCTCGGGCGCTGATCCTGTCACTTGTGATTATTATATTATTTATGAAAAGGGGGAAAATGTAGCACCCCTACGGTCAAGTATACATCATAGTGAACACATTAGTATTTGAAAATTTTTGATATCTTGCGGAACTTCGGGGAATAATTGAATGAAAGAAGGTATTTTACAAAAGTACTAATTATTTTCTAACATCAATGTGGCAGAAATTTTATTCAAATTTTTTTTTTAATCATTCAACTTTTTTTAAAACTTCTATGTATCTAAGGGTGATAAGGAAAAAAGAACCATTAAAAATAACGGATACATAACTATATTAAATGTTTGATCGTAAAACACATGAAGAATTTTTTAAAGATTTTTAAGTTTGCATGACCTAATTCTTTTTTACAAATTTAAAAGTTTGAAAATTGAACTTTTGGCCACGGAACCGAGTGCCTGTCCCACTGTGCATCAGAATGGCAACTCATTTTCAAATCACCCCATAAATCAATTTTTGTTTAATCCGGAAGAAGATAGATTAACCCCGGAAGAAAGATCAATTTTAACCAAAGCACTCGAAATTAAAGAAAAAAAAGTCGTGGATTAAGTGCGAGCGTGTTAGATTTAACAACAGCTTCGCGAAACCACTTTTTCAAAAATGATCATTACACGGGTCGCCCCCTTAAAACCCTCGAATGATCTAAACACGAAAATAAACTAAATGGAAACTAACACTGAAAAAATCCGTAATGTTGCTAAAAAATTCGATGAAAATATGCATGAATTTATAAATATACAGGAAGCGGCGTGTATAAATCAAGGAAATAATTTATCGGAACAAATAGATGAAATTGATAACCGCACAATCAGACTATCACATGAAACGGCCGAAATAATGACAAATCAAGCCTCTTTGATATCCGAAAAGGTGACACACGAAAAACGTATCTTAGGTCTCGAAGGAAATCAAGAAAAAATTAAAGAGCGAATCAATCAGAACCAGAATGAAACTTCATAGAAGCCTCAATGGTTAAAAAATTTGCTACTACCTAAATTTTCTGGAGAAAGAAATGAACGTCCCATGAGATATTTACGTGAATTACAACAGTACATAAAAGCTACAGATGTTGAATCTGACTTTCCACATTTAATATATGCAATCTTAATGGGAATGCTTTTGGAACGAAAATATTCGCAGAAAAATAGTTAGTTTCTTAAAATACGGATTCCACGACAGCCGAGGAAATTCGACCAAGGTCGAACGCGCGATTAAAATGATCTCAAACGCTAAAGATTTAATTCCCCCACCTACTGAATCAGATGTAGTTCAGCAACTCTCTAGACAATATACCGAAGAGGTAAACAATGCCATCCTTATGAGAAACGTGGAAAATTATTCCGGTCTTTTAGATGTCCTCGAAACTTTCGATCGAGCAGGTGGTTCAAACCGTAACGACCATTACGCAAGACGTACCGGTCGATCTAGCAATCCGATAATACCAGGGCTTGATCATGAAAATGCAAGCTATTCAAGACGGATAGGAGAAGGCTACGGTGCATAGGACACTCGGAATTACCCCACGAACAGTGAAAGATCGAGAAGTGACAACTGGTAACGGGCTGGAAATTCAAACGAGAGCCAACCAGAACACCAGTAGGAAATCGCAACGGCGGAGACCCAAGAAAGACTCTCCGGAATATCATTCGCGCGGAAACGTGCAAGATAATATTTATCGCCGCTATGATAAAAATAAAAACACGGACGAGTCAATAACATATGCGAAGAACTTCTCGAAGAAGACATAATTTCAAAAACCTAAAAACAAAATAAAATGCCCTATAATAAACTGTACAGTCGGTAAATTAAATATAGAAGCATTAATCGACACAGGCAGCGAAGTAACTTGTATATCAGATGATTTTTTTTAACAACACGAAATCGAATTCTCGAAATATCCCTTTCTACCAATTACTCGTACCAAATTTGAGTAAAACGTGCATTTTTGTAATAGATATTCTAAAGAAATTAAAAGGAAAAATCGATTTAGTCTCTGACACTCTAAGCATTTGATTCAATACATGAACCTTCGTTTCTCGCCGACAAGGAAATTACATCCCGTGTTGATCTATGCACAGAGCTACATACCGAACAAAAAAGTAGATTTTTAAAATTAATTACTTCATTTCGCGACGTTTTAGCTCGTCGACTGGGTCGAACAAGCTTGTATGAGCATGAATTAAGATTAATTCATGAAAAACCATAATTTTGCCGCTCTTATCCAGTTCCGATTGTGCATAAAAAACAGCTCGCGAAAGAAATATCACGCATGATTCAACTGGGAATCATACGTCGCTCACAAAGTAATTACATAAATCCTATGGTTACATTGATAGAAAAGGACAGATCAGTCGGCATGTGCCTCGATGCATGAAAATTAAATGAATCCCTGTAGGAGGATTACGAAGGAACAGAACCTACCCAGGTTCTATTTCAAAAACTTTCAGGTGCAAAGGCCATGTCATCCCTTGACATGACCACGAGTTTTAGGCAAATACCTTTGCATCCAAACTCATGCGAGTAGATCGCTTTTCTTTACGAAGGAAAATGTTATGAATTCGTAGTAACAACATTTGGCCTAAAAAGATGCACGGCAGCCCTCGTGAGAGGCCTTGACTTGGTCCTGTGTGGCATAGCTGACTTCCTGATCAGTTTTGTCGATGATTCATTATGCAGATCAAAAGATATTGATCAACATTTCGAATAACCGAAAACACTTTTCACCATATTAAGAGAAGCAAAACTTACTCTAAATTTTTCCAAATGCACTTTTTTAGAGACCAAGAAAAGTTTTTGGGTGACATACTTACAAAAACAGGGATAGAAATAAACCCTGAAAAATTAAAAGTATTAAAAGAATACCCCCGACCAAAAATCATCAAGCAACTTCGCGGATTTTTTGGGTTTATAAATTTGTATATAAATGTTCAAGCTCTCACGCGGAAACTATTTCCCCACTTCATGAACTTTTAAAGAAAAACATTCGATGGAATTGGGACGAAAATCATGAAAACGCATTTCAAAAAGCAAAATTACTTTTTTGTGAATCGGCTGTCATGAACTATCCCGACATTTCACGTCCTTACTACCTATACACGGACGCAAGCAAATTCATTCTGGGGGCAATTCTTACCCAAAAAGATGACTCCGGTGAAGAATGCATCATAACCTGCGTAAGCCGTACTTTAAAAGGGTCAGGCTTAATTATTTTACAACGGAACAAGAATTTCTTGCATTAGTTTGGGCCCTTATCAAGTTGAGAACCTTTGTACTCGGTACCAAAATAATGATCAAAACAGATTACAAAGCCTTGACATTTCTTAAAACATGTCGCTCTGTCAGTAGAAGAATCACAAGATGGACTCTCGCAATCCAAGACTATGTTTTAGAAATCGAATACATAGAAGGAAAAAAATATTTCTGCGGATGCTCTAAGCAGACTATCGTTTGATGAAAATATTTGCCAACCCGAAACTACAAACGGACGTGTCTTTATCCATACATTAGCAAAAAACCGTCCAAGCAACTCCGAAACTTCATAAAAAAACATCGCTTTAGAGAACAAAAAGATCCCTTTTTAAAATAAAATATGACATAGCCATGATAAATAAAGCCACACGTTTCAAAATTCACAAAGAAACGCTCTATTAAAAAATAAGAGAAACTCTAAAGGTATGTGTCCCAAAAAGCGCCATAAACACTCTTATCGATGAATGCCACGAGATGTACGCTCACATAGGAGCAAGAAAATGCTACAAAGTCTTAAAAGAATTTTTTTATTTTGCCAAATTCGCCCGCACAATTCGCAAAAGACGATCAACTTGCGATTCATTTCAACGAAACAAAGTAGTCAACATAACAAACTACTCAGAAATGAAAACAATAGTAGCTTCAGCTGCTAATAAGGCCCTCTCTATAGACTTCTACGGGCCAATCCCAGCCACATGCGGTGGATTTAAATACATCTTCTCAACGATAGACATTTTTAGTAAATTTGTACGCTTATATTCATTACGAAAATGTACCGCGCGCACAGCACTAAACCACCTCATAAAAGATTACTTTCCAAATTACAGGAAACCAAAAAAAAATTATCAGTGTCAAGGGTACTCAATTTACATCAATAGAATGGTCTACAACTCTCGAAAAAGAAGGAATTCAACCCATCCTTACCGCGGTTCGACATCACCAATCAAACATGGTCGAAAGAATTCACCGAGAATTATCTTGCTTCTTTAGATCGGTTTTAGAAAACAACCACAATTCATGGAGAATATGGATAGAAAAAATCGAAACGTGCTTCAATGAAGTCCATTATGACACAACCGATTTTACTCCCCTTGAAATCCATTTGAACAAGGAATCAATATGCGCGTGGGAAAAATGGTTATGTCTTCCCGTGCAGAATGAAGACATTCCGTACAACCAAAAACTAAAATTAGTAAGCGAACGGATAAAAAGAAAAGGGACAGCACGCGCTAAAAACTTTAATGACAACCACAACCTTACAAACTTACAGATAGGTTCAAAAGTTTTAATAAAAGAATATATAGAACGGGAAACAAATGAAATCAACAACTCCAACTGCACGTTCAACATAACTCCTAGCATGACTCGTGTCTGTCTTCATGGTCTTAAAACTTGAAAAAAAAGACTTTAAACCACAGTAAATATAAATTTTAGATGAATAACATCGGCGAAGCGTTCTCGAGGATAAATAGCAGAGAGTTTAGCATCCAATGTGACATGAACGATAATCACAATTCAAATGTCGAAATCCAAAAATACTGGGAAATACGCAATCATCGAAGAATTCAAAAACTACATCAAAAGGTCGGAACCCCTTTTGATAACTACATTTTACTGGAAAAAAGCTTGATGAAATATATCAAGCGAAATCCAAACTATCCAACAACAAACTAATAAAAACAAAACATCCACAACCCAACAAGCGAAAAAAAGAGTAAGAACAGAAACAACAAATATCAACGAAACCGAACTTTTCGAAAATCAGATGCGCAAATTTTACGAAATACGAAACAAAATTAAATACACATTTCCATTTGTTGACTAAGACTCTGAATAAAGGAAATTTCTTTTTCTTCTCATATATGAATACCGTCAACATTTTTTTTAATTTACTTTAAAATACTAAACCTTTATTTCAATACTACTAAGAAAATAAATAAAAAGTGATTAACTATCACACAAACTTATTAGTCATAACACGGAGTAAAAAACGCGATACTTACATTCCAATCCTCTTATATGGTTTTCTAAACTTGAACTTTCCCCTAGCTCGCTTTCCACATAGCTAGCGGGGAGCAGGTCCCTACTGAAAATACCTATATAAGTGCCTGTAAAGGTCACAAATAGGATTCTATACTAGGATCCTATAAATGACCTATAGAGGATCCTATATAGGGTTACCTATATAGGTCAATGTAGGTGCCACCATAGGAAATGAAGCAGCTTCCTACATAGGATACTTTATAGAATCCTAAATGATTCTATGGTAAGGATATGGATTCCTTCTTCCTATGTTAGAATCCATATAAGAACCTATGCAGGTTCCTACTACTAGCAATCGCATAGTCAAAAATAACTACTGCGCAGCTTTACCTGCTACATGAAACTACTGCGCAACACTTTCGGTTCATCATCTGTCCTATATAGGGAACTAATAGGATTCTATATAGTGTCCTATGCAGGAAGCTGTTCCGTTTCCTATAGGTGGCTCCTATACTGACCTATATAGGATCCTATATAGTTCACTTATATTATCCTTATATAGAATCGTATTAGTGACCTATATAGGTATTTGCAATAGGGGTGTAACGCTCAATTATCACGTTTCAGGGCACTAGCTACCTAAAAAGCTACCCAGCCAAAGTCCCATTTTTAAAAAGGGGACAGATGAAAAGTTCCATTTCTGAGGAACGCAACGTATCGCGTATCCATAAGGAAGCAATAGAGCTTACCAACATAGCAAATAGTAGTCGGTAAGTACTCATAAAATCTCCAGCAGCAGAGTAGAGTGGGGTAGCACAGGTGGCACCGGAGTGGGGAGTGAGGACCGGAGAGAAGGGTGAACTTTTAAATAGCCGCTCCCGACAAGAAAGTATGTTCTTTCTTCCGATGCGTCGGAGAGAACAACTCTAAGCGAAGGACTGCAGTTCCCTCAGAGAATTTCGATTAGACATTGCGAATATTATATATGTGATTAAACATATGCTCATTTAGTTTCAGATTCAATATAAAATACAAACAGTCTACAAAAAACATTCTATAGGTAATCTTTAATTACATTAAAGTGTGTATCCTGTCCAGCCGGTTCGAAGACATATTGTAACAGTGGCATACGCTCACGCATTTAGATAAGATAAAAGGACTATATATTGCAGCACTTTGGCCCAGCGCACCAGTTCTAGTTACACTTATTTCCTATTGCCAGGATGGTGGCAAACGATCAGAGCTAAAACGATCAAACTGCATCATCTTGAAACTAAACACCTGAAGTGGGTCAAGAGAGAAAAAAAATTCTACAAGAACAAGGAAGAACTCCGAGGAGATATTTAAGAAATTTTCCTCGTAAAAAGCAAGCAAGTAAGGAAACTGGCAAAATTAGCGTGTAAACTGAAGTAGGCCCTATATTACGTAAACCAGTATTCACAAAAACCTGAAAAAGGAACTTGGGTAAGCGATATACTGCTGTAAACCCTCGAGAGCAATTCTAAGAAGACGAAGCTACTGCAAGCGGCCGATACGCCGTGTCGGTTCACCATCCTCCTACAAAAAGGATAAGAAGAAGTTAGTAGCATCAAGCGGGCGATACGTCGTGTCGTCACGCCTGGTTCACCATCTCTACGGACCAAGCGTGGATCCAGAGAAGGGCTTTTGGGCGGGGGGCACACAATAATGACCCTCTCCCCTCCACTCTCAAGGCGGAGGTTAATAATAATTTTAGTTCTTCTTCACTCGGTTCAAATCCGGGCTGAGGCAGATTTTTTCTTGTTCTTAAAAAATTATTTGTATGATAAAATCGTTTTAACGAATCAAACTGGTATTATTTGTAAATGAGCGCTATCATTTTCAATGTCCTGAATTGAAGAATAAATCAACAAGTTTATGAATTTTCAAAAATTATACCATTTCAAGCTATTTTAAGTTAAAAACATTAAAAACTGAAAGATTAAAATTTTTGATCGAACGATTTTTCAATTAGAAGTTCAATTTCAGGTACCTCCAAAAAAATGCATGGTCTCGAAGTCTTTTAAAATGCCTAAAAACCTACCAAATTTTGTATTAAAATCTTTAAAAATCTACATTTTCTTTTAAATGTGTTGGAAACTTTACATTATTATTTTTCCAGTTTTGGAAATTTAAAAAAATCTTTTTAAATATTCTTTTGAAATTAATTTTTCAAAATAAAAGATTACTGTCAATTTTGTAAGGAATCTAAATACATTTTTTTATATTTTGAAACCTTTCAATGCTTGAAAAGCTTCTAAATTTTTTGTTTGAAATCTTAGAAAATCTACAATATGTTTAAAATGTTTTGACATCCTTTAAAGTTTCAAATTATTTTTGAACTTGTTCGAAATTTCTAAATAGCTCTTTAACTTATTCCTATTGTTTTCACATTCATAACTATTCAATTGTGATTTATTTATCAAAATTTGCTATTGCTTTGAAATATTCCTAAATATTCTGCTAAAATTATTTTTTCGAAATGAAAAAATTATTTTGAATTTTACAAGGAATCGTAAGACAATTTTTTTACTATAATAAAACCTTTCATAATCCTTAAAAGATTCACAATTTTAATTTAAAAAATTAGAAGTATTTCCTCAAGTTACTCGCATTTTTCTACATGAATACATTTTTATATGTTATTAACACATGAAAATTCAACATTTACACTTATAAATAAAATTTTTTTGAACAAAACAATAAAATTAACATTGTGACATTCTAAGTTTGAGTTTAGCTCTCTGAAATTTTAACGATTCAAGGCTTTCATCAAAAATGTTTAAATTGAAAAGGTTAAAAATGGTATATTTTCTACTGAAACAACAGAATGTTTATAAAGTTACAGTCGGAAGTTTACGTTTGATTAACTACTAAAGCTTTTGAATTGAAGTAGTTCAATTTTTAACGTCAAAATCTGTAAATAGTTTAATTTTAACTGATTTAGAATCGCCCCATAAAATCATCCAATTATTGTTCAATTTCGAATACACGAACTACAGTTCAATTTTAAAAATTATTAATGAATTTATATTTACAGTTGATCAACTTTAAACGTTTTTTGACAAAAAAATTTAGTCGCAAAAGCTTTTAATATTTTATTAAGTAGGCCTTCAAAACTGCACTTTAAAATTCTTTAAATGGAAATGTACCCTAAATAATGAAAATTTAAAATGGAAAATTGTTATGGTAAAAGATTTTAGAATTATACATTGTAAACTTAATGATTTCATTTTTGAAAAAGTTACCAATTACGCTTAGCATTTTAAAAAACGTTGAAATAACTTATTTTAAATTGTATTATATATATTGTGATATAAAATTCTCGATATTTCCAGTGATTGGATAGATTTTTCTTCGAAAAACTTGTAAAATTCTCGGTCAAAGAAAAAATTCACTATCACTTCCCGGTCTAAAATAATTCCCGGTCATTTCTCAGTTTCCCGGTCCAGGGGTTACCCTGAATCATGATATTTCAGAACCTAATTTCTTTCTTTTCAAATAATAATATATATTTCGTGCTATTGGATTTTCGCATTTCTTCAGTTTTTGATATCAGCTTGAACTTTTGGTATCATAACGGCAAACATTTTCTTTTTATAATGAAGCCGAGAATGAAGAATCTTGAAAAAATTATCTTCAAAAAACTAAAGTCGTCTTAAAATATCCAGAATACAGAAATAAAATATTTACCATTATTGATTGTTGCAAAACGTAACCTCGCAAATCTCGCAATCAGCTGAGTTCGCTCCCTGTTCAACTTGAATGGTTATTCACAATAAAATGATGTCTCATACATCCATGAGAGAATTCGAGACCCTGATTGGCTGCGAGAATTACATGGTTGGGAAACTACATTGGCTGTCAGGCTCTCTTGCCGCATGTGGATACGACGCAAGAGTGACAGCGCCAGTGTTGGTACGAGGGTAGTTCAATAAGTCCTTAGAGTGACCAACAGATGGCGCGCGAATCGCTCCAAATCATCTGTTTTCAGTCAGCACCACTCCCGACTAGATATA
>NC_046661.1:65300577-65314047 GCF_010883055.1 Belonocnema kinseyi
CTGAAGGATTAAAAAAACTTGAAAAGCGATTGACCAAGTGTATAGAGCTCCAAGAAGATTATGTTGAAAAATAAAAAAAAAATTTACCCAAAAAAAATTGTTGTTATACTTCATTCTAAGGAGTTATTGAACTACCCTCGTAATACATTGTAACATTGATATACGTTACCAGAGTATCTGTACGTAACTACATGATATAAAATGGACTTCCCGAATGGCCATCTAGCTGGTCCTCAAACGTATTATGGTTTTGAAATCGCGAGTTACCTTAGAATCATTAGACTCATTGCGAAAATGAAAATATAATTTACTTGATGCAAATAGATATAGGAGAAGATTTCTGGGTCTACAATGTTTGAAATTTAGAGCAGCATATCTTAGTCATACTTTTAGTAAACAATTAATTTTTAACAACTAATAAGCGAATTTTCGACAAAATAGTTAAATTTTCAACCTAAGAAATGACTTTTAAAAATACATTTTTTAACTTAATATCTTAATTTATACGTAAGTCTGCAATTGAATAATTAATTTTTAACCCAAAAAATGCGAATTTTCAATCGAAGAAATTAATTTTTATCTAAAAAATGAATTTTCAAAGAACAAGAATAATCTGCCGCTAAAGAACATTTATTTTTAACTAACAAGGTAATTTTTCAACACCAAAAAAATGTCAATAAAATTGTTCAACTTCCATCTTTAGAAACAAATTTCAAAACAGAATAATAAGTATTAAGCCAAAAGTGAACTAATCAACATTTTAGATAAAAAATATAATTTTCAACTATAGAAGTTAATTTTCAAGTAATAAAGATTAATTTTTTACAAAGCCTTAGACAGTTGTATGTATGCATGTATGTATTTAATCTCTCTCTTTTACGGGTTTGGGAGCCTCCGCTCCCTGTACATATATTTACAATTCCATCCTTAGTCTAACTGAACTACTGCTTATATTCTACTCTTTCGCATTACGTAGGATAAACTATAGTAACAGTAGTGACATTAATTCCTAAAATGAGCGAGCTTCCAGGGCTTACCTCTTACCATAAAAAATGCATTTTTCACGATATTGAAAACAATTTTCGCTTTTTACGGTCCCTTATCAGGATCACCCGTTTGGCTCTGCCCTATCTTCATGCATTGCCTTACTTCGTCCAGTTTCTTCATCCACATCACTCCCTGTCCACTACCGTCCAAGATCCATCTTACACACTCATCCACATTACACTGTCCCTCTTCCTCTCCTGTACATCTCTCTAATACATGTGCTCATGACTCCATTTCGTATCCATATACTTTGCATAAATTCTCCTTTTCATCCATCCAATATCTGCATGCTCTCACTCCTTCTCCCATTCTGACCCGTAGAACCCTACTCCATTTTTCTTCCTTTATATTTTTTGCAGATATTCTGGTTCCGTCAACCCTCTGACTATCATATACCATCTATTGTACCTCGAATCTATAATATTTGTGCATCTCTCTTCTCCTTGTTTAATTAATAGCTTTAACTCTATGTCGTGCCACTCCATAACCCCTTCTCGAATATTACACACCCTTCTCATTTTTCTCCTTTCTTCATCCCATTTTTAAATTCCCACATTACCTCTCGCTTCATTGTTCCGAATTTCGCCGAAAATGCTTTTGCAATTTTACTTCCCTCTGCCCTTTTTAGCTTCTCTTCAAACCTCCAGACTCTCTTAATTTGTCTAGTAACCATATTTTCTCTCTTTCTGACTCATCTTTTAACACATATCCTGGGGAACTCCAGCTAACTCCCCTTATCCACCTCAGAAATCGCTCATGCATGCTCTCTACTTTCCTATGTTCCTTTCATTCCCAGATATCCACACCATAACACAATACCGCCCACAAAAACGCATCAAACAACCAGACCCTCATTCTCCAATCGTTCTTGAACCTTCTCTTTCCTATACCCCATACTTGGCCTATTACTTTATTCGCACATTAAACTCTTTTCCTCACCTGCAGCTCGTTTCTCCCTTCTGCCTCAAACCAAAAACCTAGGTAATAGAACTCCTCAATAATTTCCACTTTTTGTCCGTTCATCTTCCAAACGTAATTTATTTTGCTCTTTCTATTTCTGAAGCACATCACCTTTGTCTTATCTACGTTCACCGTCAGCTCTTTTATTCCCACATACTCTTCGAAGATTTTCATCATTAGGTTCATCCCCTTCTCATCATCTGCTAATAGAACTACATCGTCCGCGTGTGCTAGCGTTTATATTCTATTACCCAAAACCGTTCCTTCTTTCCCTTTCTCCTTTAGCTTCTCCTCTATGTCTGCCAGTAGGATATTAAATAGTAACGGACACAACGGGCACCCTTGCCTTAGACCTCGGCCTGTCCAGAAAACCTGCCCTTTTTTCTTTTCTATACTCACCCTAATCCTGGTTTCAGTAAAAATTTCCTTTATCCTCTCCACCAACTTTTCCTCTACACCCCTCTCTTTCATTGCATGCCATAGCACTTTTCTGTTCACCGAGTCAAACGCTGCTTTGAAATCTACGAACAAAGCGACTATTTTCCCTTTCTTTCTCTCCAAATTTCTGTTAACTAAATAGTTAAGTACGTAGATGTTGTCTATAGTTCCCATCCATTTTCTAAATCCCGTCTGATTATGTGGGATGCTTTTTTTTTATTCTACCTGACTCTCAAACCTTTTTCTTAAGATATCTGCATATATTTTATAGCCGACTGACATGAGAGTGATCCCTCTGTATTCCTCTACCTTCTTTCCTTCCCCTTTCTTGACAAGCGGTACCACCAGTCCCGTCGTCCACTCTTCCGGCCAACCTTCCCCTTTTCAGACCTTGTTGCAGATCTTCCACATACCATCCCTAATCCCTTCTCCTCCATACTTCATCGCTTCGTTCTCCATCCCATCTGCTCCTGTCGCCTTGTTTCTTTTTAACCTATTTATTGCCTCATTCACTTTTTCCCTTGTTATCTCGTTCCCTTCCTCCATTTCTCCTTGGACTATTCTACACTTTTCCCCTTTGATCTTATTTTGCGATCCCCCTAAAAAACCCTTAAAATAATCCGTCCATTCCTCCATTTCTATTTCTTCGTTAACGCCCTTCCTTTCCCCTCTATCCGTATTTATCACATCTCACACCCTACCTTCTTTGATCGCTCTTTCTACTTCTGCTTTATATTCTTCCTTTCCCCCTTGCCTTTTTCTTTCCAGAATCTTCACATGTTCTTTTTTCCTCCTGTTATACTCCACCTCCATTTCCCCTTTTCTCCATTTGCTTACACACTCTTTTATGATCTCTTTACTCTCCCAGCATTCCTCGTCCCACCAGCCTGTCTTTCCCCCTACTCTTTCTTCATTAGTACCCAGCTCATCCTTTACCTTTTCAATGGACCCCTTCAATCTTTCAATTAACGAGTCTATTCCCTCCTTTTTTTCATACCTAACTTTCTCCTTTTCCATCTTTTATTTAAACTCTTTTAATTTAACTATGCCCTAGACTCCCATTTTCGTGCTTCTTTCGCACTCTTTTTCCTTTCTCCCTCTGCCGTGCTTACTGACGCCTCTTTTTAGTGTAGCTATGACTGGGAAGTGCTCGGACCCTATCTTATTCCCTACCTTCATACTCCCTATCATATGCCTTATTTTTTCTTCAGCGAAGATATAGTGTAATACTGTTGCTCCCTTTCCAATGAATGTGATCTCCCCTTCCTCATCTCCTTTCATATTGCCATTGCATATAAACTATCCTGTTTCTCCTATCATGTCTAACAACTCCCTCCCCTTCCTGCCCGTCTCTCCATGTCTGGAGTTCCTTAATTTTTGCCTTCTTTTTTCTTCCCATAAACGCTCCCTCTTGTTCGCCAGTCCATGCACCTCCTTATGACTCTCCAGCCTTCGTATTTCCCTCTTCTTCTGTATACACAGACCACCACTATTTTTAATTTCCCAATTATAATTTTTAGTACCATTGTTCCATCCTTTTTCTCCATGTCCCCATCTTTTCTCCCTTTTACTGCTAATTCTTTTTTCACCCGTGACACTATGCCACCCATCCCTCTCCCATTAACGTGTTCTTTTCTTGCTTCTTGAATTGTCACACTTAACTATTCTGTAACAGCTTTTTTATTCCCTTCCAGTCCTTCTTATCTGCCCAAGTTTCACTCATCATAATCAAATCCCACTTTTCTCACTACTCCTAAAATCCTTTATTCTTGTTCTTCAAACCTGACACATTCCAGAAAGCTATTTTTACGTTTCTCTCTTCCTTTCCCTATTCTTTCCTCTTCACTTTGTTTCCCCATTTGCCGTTTGGAAACCTATCCACACCATATGGCCCTTTTATTCTCTACCCAAGCCCTCTGCTCCTTCTACTCTTACCTGCACTCTAATGTCTCGCAAAAGATTTTTTATTTCCACTTCTCATGTTTCACTCACCACTTTTAATCCCTTAACTACTATGTTATTTTTCCTCTTTGCCGTTTCTTCCCCTTCTAATCTTCTTTCAATCTCACTGAGTCTTTTCTTCAATCTTTCATTCTCACTTCGGACGTTCCTTTCATTCCCTTTAACTATTTCCTCATTCTCTATTTTTTCCCCCATATGCTCATTCCTAATTTCTTAGATTTTATCAAATTTAAAAGAAAATCAGCAAAAATTTAAATAATTATCAAATCTTGTCAGGCCTTCTAAGCCTTCTAATAATTACAATATTAAAAAGAATTTCCTGTTTTTTTTTTAATTCAGCAAAATTAAAAATATTGCTTTAAAATCTTCCAGATTATCCCTTGACCATTTTTTGAATCGTATGAAATGTATTGAAATTTTTTAAATAATCCCTTGAAATTTATTTTTTTAATAAAAAAATATTTTCATTATTCCTATAAGAACCTAAAACAATTTATTTTTTATTTTCGTGCAACCTTACAATATTTTTAAAGAATCTTTACAAGTTTTAATTATTTTCGAATGGTTTCAAACTTTCTGAATATTTCTTAAAGTCACTCAAATTTGAAAGTACATTTTTTAAACCAACATATACTTTTAAAAAATTGTGTAACAAAATTGCACGAGAAGGCTGGAAAAGAATCATTTTCCTTAATTTTTCTATAATTATGTAATAGGGCAAAATTGTAAAACTTTGCTTTAAAATCTCGTAAATACTTTTAAAAATTTTGAGGAAATAATAAATATGTTTATCAATATTTTTTTAAATTTTCTCTTAGAATTCATTACAAAAAAATCATAAAAAATTTCCCCATGAACTTTCATTTTCTTGACACCCTGAAAAATTCCATTTAGAGTGCTTTCACACTATTGCAGATCAGCAGATTGCATGCCAAAAGTCCCTAAGAGTGAAAGAGATGGGAACTGTGTGTTCTGTTATCTATCTCTTTCACTCCTGCGAACTTTCTGCACGCAATCTGCTGATCTGCAATCGTATGAAAGCGCCCTTACTTAAACACTCCTAATAGCCAGTTAGCCACCGAAAACGACTCGTGAAGTCGGGGGGAGACTCAGATTCATGCTCGTGGATTTTGGGCTCTACACGAGGCTGGCCTATGCAACATGTAGCAGAGCCGGCTCACCGACACGCTACGTTTGCATGTTTCGCTCCCAGATGGGAGAGTGGTGGGGGCCGAAAAATCCCACGTTCTGGAGAAACTGCAATGGCATCCCCCGCATCTTCTCCTACTTCCCCGACAACAGAACAGATGCTACAAAACATCTTAGCCAAGATGAATAGTTACCAAATAAGTATGAGTTTTTTGACAAGGGAAATGTAAAATAGGGTGTAAGAAATCAGAACTCTAGCGGGCCGAGTCGGATTAAGAACCCAGGTACAAGCAGATAGCAAGGATCCGGAACTAACATCAGACGAAGAAGAAGAAGGAAATAGTATTAATCCAAATCGAGAAACTAGCCGTCCTACAGAGATAACTCATCGCCCTAGCGGCTCTAGGCTCTACGCGAATCCCAAAATCCAAGAACCTATCCATTAAAAATAGTGAAGCACCTAATAACATTTTCCGGCCTACTCCCTCCGCGAATCCTGCAACCTAAAAGCCTAGCGTTTATAACACGGAAGCTCCTAACCGCCCTATTGGGGCAATGTCCCACGCGAACCCTCAAAACCTAGAACCTGTCTATCAGAATAGGGAAGTATTTAATCACCCCGCTCGCCTTATGCTTCCTATAAACTTACAAAATGAAGGAACCATCTAAGCCAGGAATATGATACGTACTATTAAACCACTGAACGGGCAGGATGGTGAAGGGACAGAAGATTTCTTCCAGATGGTAAAAAAGGCGAAAAAGCGCTGTAGTCAACTCGATCTCTTATTAGACTTTGTGATAGACGAAAAAATTCTAGGAAAGGCGGAAAGATCGGTTAGATTTACGACCATCAGCTCCTACGAAGATCTTTATAAAACCCTGCGTCAAAATAAAAAACAAACCGGATCAGTCTCTGCGTTGAGAAGTAGGTTAGAAAGTTGTAAACAGGGACCCACGGAAACGGTTCAGAGTTTCAACCTTAGGTTTCAGCAGAGAAAATGAGCTTAAATATGCGGTTCAATATGAAAATTATGAACCAATGGAAAGAAAACAAGCGGTCAACATCGAAGAGAAAGAATGTCTAAAAAGATATTTATTGAACCTTAAACGCGAATAGGGCTGCAAGTAAGAACTCAAAGCCCGGAAATGTAGCTAAAGCTCAAAATTATGCGATAGAAATGGAGATGTGGCTGCGAGAAGCTCAACCAATGAGAACACCGACAGGATTCAGAGCGCCGACGCGACACGCGCCTCAAATCCCTCAAAAAACATTTTTAACCCCACAAAAAGTGTAGCATACAACGCCCTCATATAGACCACCACAATTTGGAATTACGCAAGTCAGCGGTACAAACAAATTAAAACTGAATTGTCATAGGTGCGAAAAACCAGGACACTTTGCTAATCAGTGCCAATCACAACAGGAACGAAAATTGCCAACAGAAACATTTCAAAAGTGACCCCCGCAAGTGAGGAATAATCAGGAAAAAGATCAGGGTCATTTTTTAGATCATCAAAAAATGAGTCGAGAGGAAATAGAAAAGCAGATCTACTATGAGGATAAAGCCGAGTGGAAAAATACAGCCATACGCGGAAAGCTCCAGTCAATCGTGGGACGAGGAGCAAACGGATGTACTTATAGATTACTCGTCGACTCTGGGTCATCCATAAAACCTATCAAAGAAAAAACGATACCGTGCGGCAACACGAAGTTCCAAAGGTACGCCATCACCCCAAGATTTTTAATACTCGAAAAGGTCAAACTACCACTACACACTGATGGAACCTATGTTCCTGGGAGAACCGCAAAGGTGAATAGCATCCAGCTAGAATCCAACTCAGACACAGACGTTTGGATCGAAGAAGACGAAAATGTACCGTCTGGAATTTCCGAAATACAAAATGGGAAAATACAGGTATCTTTCTTTAATTATTCCGATAGGCCGATGTGAGTGACTATACCCAGCTACAAACCCATTGATAGAATAACAAAAATCTCAGGACAGGAAATAAAGACAATTGGAAAGACTGCCAACCCAAGGATTCTGAATTTATTAGAGAAAACCCGTATTGGATCACGTGGAGTCAGAACTAGCCGATCCCATTTGACGAATAAATTCGCAGTACACCCATGTATACACCTTGGATGGAGATCCCATACATTGCACCTGTTTAACAAAACATGAGATAATTTTAAAATCAGGTAAAATTGTTAATATGAAAGCTTATCCACCGACAGAAAGCCAGCAAAATTTCGTAAAAGAAGAGGTGGCCTCTTTACTTCAGCAAGGCATAATAAGGCCTTCAAGCTCACCTTTTAATGCACCAGTATGGGTTGCACCAAAGAAATGTGGAAATTTACGAATGGTTACGGATTACAGGGGAGTAAACCTCGATACCGATCAGGATGCCTACCCTTTACCTGTAATAGATAACATTTTAGATCACCTGGGTAAATCAAAATTCTTTTCTGCATTCGATCTTTCATCAGGGTTTCATCAAAACCCTATGAAGGAAGAATCTAAAAATTATACAGCTTTCTCCACAAAAGACGGACATTTGGAATTCAACAGGGTGCCTTTTGGTTTTAAGAACGAGATAGTAGCTGACTTTAAGTATCGGAAATTGACCATAGCCAGATTACACTTTATGCATCCCAATATAACACCTTTAGAAAAAATTTAAATTTAACAATTTATCCATTTCTTTAGCCGAAAATACGAAAATTACTTAAATATTTACTGTTGCTTCTTACCGTTGAGCGAACTTACCCAACAAGAGAAACTCGAAATACTAAAGGAAGCACATGGCTAAATTTCTTATCAACATTTTGGCGAAAATAAAACTATGGATAAATCCAAACAGTTTGGAGAAGAGAAAAATATGGAAAACGATATTTGCAGCTACGTAAAAATGTGCCCCATATGCCAACTTCAGAAGACCACGCGAATTAAGAGAGAGGCTGAAGCTATCGCACCCGAAACACCTGTTAAACCAAATGATAAAGTAGCAATGGACATTTTCGGGCCCCTTCCTATCACGAAAGGTGAAAAAGAAAACATATTTAGTGTACAGGATCAACTGACTAAATATTTGATGCTGTTACCACTAAAAGATGCTAGGGTCAAATACATTATCGCGGGACTCTTCGATCATTTTATTTATATATTCCGAGCCCCGAAATCTATCCTGACAAACCAAGGAGCAAACTTCGTTTCTGAACTAGTCCAGAATTTCGAGAACCTGTTCAGAATAAAGTATGTGGAAACAACTACCTAGCACCCCCAAATTAACGGTAGTTTAGAAAGAGGTCACTCTGTGATGAAAGATTTACTGAGAATCTGCTTGCAGGACACGCGAACCGAGTGGGACCAATTATTGAAAATAATGACTCTCGCATACAACACCACTAAGCAAGACGGAATTGGTATAAGTCCGTTCGAAGCCACGTTTGGCAAAACCGATGCTAATTTGCCGTCAACTGTGGCCACTAATCTCAATTTCAAACATCAGGACTTGATCGATATGTGGAAAGAAAGGCATGAGCAGTACTTACAGAAAGCAAAGGAAAAGCTACAACTTCAGAAAGAGAAATACAAAAGGTACCAAGATTCCCAGATAGTTTTACCGCAATCTATCTATGAACCAGGAGACCTGGTCAAGTTTATCAATTATAATGCGACCAACAAACACTCTGCAAGTTGGAAAGGACCCACAACCATATTCGAAAGGCTAGATAACAATAACTACATAATATTGTTTAACACCGAAAGAACGAGAATTCACGCGAACCAGATCATGCCTTATTTTTTATAGAATGAAGACCTTGGCATTACTGACAATTCTAACACAAATTTCGACAACGAAAGGAAATTACACCCTCACGCCTATTGCCAGAAATACATTTATCGAGGAAATAGGAACAGCTCACCTTTACCATGAAACCTGGAAGCTAATGATAAGCATCAATGATACCAGCCTACAAAAAAGGTTAGATATAGTTCGCGATATAATGAGACTCGCGATTCGAGCATGTAACTCAAGCTGCGCCGAAGAAAAAGATGTTAGATTAACAGGCGAAAGGTATTAGATAGCCAGAAATAAACTCCAGCTACTCAACCAAGTGATCCTTGGCGTACAGAAGGAACCGAATGGAGCCTCTACAAAGTACCCGTCAAGACCCCATTGGGTCCCTATTCAGTTCCTTTTTACAAAACTTTAAAAAACAGCAAAATCAACTTTTAAATTATTGATATTCGGATTCTTCGTTAAAATTCCCTATAGAAGTTCACGGATAAATCGCAATAGTTTTTTTTGCAACGGTAAAAGGTTTAAAAAAAATATAAGACGTATAACGCCTGTTGACTGCTACTTACAGGCGATGCGTTTGAAGTATAGCAGTCAACAGGCGTTATTCGCCTTATTTTTTTTTTCAACTTTTTGCCGTTGCAAAAAAACTATTGCGATTATTCCATGACCATCTATAGGGAATTTTAACGTAGAATCACAATTTCAACAATTTGAAAGTTGATTTTGCTGTTTTTTCTAGTTTTTTTAAAAGGAACCGAATGAGGACCCAATGGGATTTTTACGGGTACTTTGTAGAGGATCCATTCGGTTCGTTCGGTCCGCCAGGGATGAGTAACAAACCACACAAAACAGGATTAATAAACGCCATTGGGGACATAGCTAAAACACTGTTTGGGATTTTAAGTGATAACGAACTTGAACATATTAATGAGGGGTTCAATCAACTGCACATAAACAATAAAAATATGGCTCAAGCCTTGCAGAATCATACCAAAATATTGAAAGTATTATTGGATTCTTCTTTGATTAATTATGGTGAATTAAAAACACAATTAAAACAAGATCCTAGTAACGCCGAACAATTCAGAAGAATCCTCAATAATAATAATAATACGAGGAATTCATTCGTAACAACAAAAATTTTAACTTGTTCAATTTTGATAGAAGAATTAGCAGAAGATATTAATACATTATTAACAGCAGTAAATAACGGGAAGCATGGAATTATGCACCCCCAGATACTAACACCGCAAATGCTAACGGATACATATCAGCGAAGTCAATGTAGCGATCGTCAAGCAATCCCTCTCATATGTAATCCAAATACCCATATTAGAAAAAGAAGAATACATTATCAACCACATAATCCCTATTACACAAAAAATACAAAATACTCACCTTGCCCTCATTCCAGAACACGAATTATATTTCAAACTAAAACTGGATACGTACCTACTGACGACGACACACTAAATAAATATAAAGACTTAGCCAACTATAAAAATTTCCCTTGAAACCAACCGGATTATAGACTCGTAGAGGCAGACAATTGCGACACCAGTATAATTAAAAAATCTCAAAAGGAAGCTAGGTGTACCTTTCCACCTTTTATATTGCACAGCGAAAGTTATATTTAACTAACAAAGGGTTCATAATACTATCTACGCGTAGACTTAACTGAGACCGCGTATGCGGAAACTCATTAACACTGGTAAAATTAACCAAAAATACTCTAGTTCAAGGACGAGGATGTACAATTTTGACAGATAATGTACAATTGTATTTAAAAAGAAACGTAGAGTATAAAAAATGTTTCAGAAGCAATATATCATATAATGTACCTTACGATAAAAATTCACTAGATATATTAGAGGACCATCTAATCGCTCTACCTAGAGAGGTAAACGTCTATGTACTTTAACAAATGACGCTAAGTTTAGACGACACCGAGAATTTGTTAAGTAAAATAGGGAGTCACCATCGGTTTTCAAATTTGTCAGAGAAAGCTCTCGAATGGTTGAAATACCTATGATATGCTAGTATAATACTAATCACTCTATATACATCCCACAAATGCGGATTCTGGAAATTGATATCAAAATGTATCCCAAAAAAGATTTGCATATTCTGTGTGAAGACCAACGTGCATAATGCTCCTTCGCCTACTATAATTTACTGTAACAACCCTCCAGTAGAAGAAACACCCCTGCACATGAAAGATAAAACAGTTACATTTTATTAGAAGGGTTTAAGGACTAAACTCTGTCTACCAAGGGGGGTGTAACAGTGGCATACGCCCACGCATTTAGATAAGATAGAAGGGCTGTATATTGTAGCGCTTTGGCACAGCGCGCCAGTTCTAGTTATACTTATTTACTTTTCATAATAAAGAAACGTCACTCTGACTACGGGTCAGCGCGACCCCTTTTTAAGAACTCAAATCTCTTCTTGCCCCCTCCACAATATGTCGTTTTATCGATTTTCTTTCGCCGTACACTCGCCAGTGGTGATAAGGCGCGTGACGTAGCAGCACTATAGTTTTGTACATTTCCTGCGCAATTCCGAGAAATTACTCGAGAATTCGCAGTAGGAAAATACCGCCCTTTAAACTCAAACATGAACCGGATTTAAATGTCCATGAATGAGTTTCAATCAAAACCCCATTGGGTCCCCATTCCGTTCCTTTTTAAAAACTCAAAAAAACAGCAAGATTAACTTTTAAACTGTTGAAATTCGGATTCTACGTTAAATTTTTAATTAGAAACTCACGGAGTAATCGCAATACTTTATTTGCAGCGTTAAAAAAGTAAAAACATGATATTAACTTCTGCTGAAGGTGACTTCAAGCGCATCTATAATATCTCAAGTATTATGTTGCGCGCGAAGTTTAAAAATAAACTTCTCTCTAACTTGCATCGCAGTGTTGTTGTCTGAGGTTTCCACTGGGTGGAGCTAGCATCCAGACAAAATTCTTAAAGTTACCGAAGGAACGCTTATTAACTGCTACTAAAAGAAGATGCACTTGAAGGCGCCTTCGGCCCAATGTAAATGACAGGTATTTTATTTTTTTAAGTTTTGAACGCTGCAAGAAAAAGTATTACGATTACTCCGTGAGTTTTTAATTCAAATTTTTACGTAAAATCCGAATTTCCACAATCTAAAAGTTGCTTTTGCTGTTTTTTTTAGTGTTTTTTTTTAAGGAACCGAATGGAGACCCAATGGGGTCTTTACGGGTACTATATAGTGGCTCCATTCTTAATACCTCATTAGAGATTGGGTCTAAACCCAGATTCACCACACTAAATGATTCCTTGGTTTAATGTATATTTTTCCACTTGCTAGTTGAAGAAGTGTGCGCAATATCGCTACAAGAACAAAAACTTTTCAGAATATATATTTAAATTAGTATAATTTTTCTTACATTTTTTCAAATTTTTAAAAATTTCAAGATCTTTCCTTAAAATATTTCAGATTTGTTATTTCAAATTTTTTTACTCTTTTAAAATTATCCCTATGAATTAATTTTACCACATTTTAAATTTTTATTCCATTTCATTTGACATTAATTGCAAATCTTGTTGAAACATTGAAACCAGCAGATTATCTTTCAAAATGAGTAAGGCTTTTCATAATTTCTTGTTTTAATTTTGAAAACTTTGAACAAGTTTCATTAGAACATTTCATATTTGACGTATAAATATTTTTTAATCTTTTAAAATATTCTCTAACAATTAATTTTTCCAAATGTGATAAGTGTGTAAGATGAATCTTGGATGGTAGTGGACAGGGAGTGTTGTGGATGATGAAACTGGAAGAAGTAAGGCAAAGCAAGAAGATAGGGCAGAGCCAAACGAGGGGAAGCCCGCTCATTTTAGGAATTAATATCACTACTGTTACTATTGTTTAGCCTGCGTATTGCGAAAGAGTAGAATATAAGTAGTAGTTACTACTTATAAGTAGTAGTTAAGTTCCGGGTACAATCGTTGCAACTCCCTTATAAGATCTCGATACCTCTCTTTCTTTTCATTCTGCTTGGCTATGATGTTTTTGTCAGCTGGTGCCGAAAATTCGATAACGAACATGGTTCGCTTCTCGAAGTCAAGA
>NC_046661.1:65314147-65322029 GCF_010883055.1 Belonocnema kinseyi
TTTTGAAATTATTCCACAATTATTTAAAAACTTTTAGACCATCTGATTTTCTCTTAAAATGAGTCACATTTTTCTTTTTTTAATTTTTAAAAGTTTTAAAAAGAGTCATTAAAATATTTCAGATTCATGTTTTTCAATTTTTGAAATTATTTTTAATAATCTCTACAAATATATTTTTCCACGTATAAATTATGTTTAATTTTTCATCTACTCAATTTTTAGATTATTGTTCAGTCTTTTTAAAACTTTTAAACCATCCGATACCATTGAAGATGAGTCAAATTTTTCTAACGCTTTTGTTTTTAATTTGAAAAACTTTAAACAAGTGTCCTTAAAATAGTTCAAATTATTCTTTACGAATTTTGGAATCTTTTAAAATATTTTGTAAGATTTATTTTCCCAAATATAACTTATTTTGAATTTTTAGTCGATTCAATATTTAAATTATTCTTAAATCATTTCAAAAATTTTAAGCCATCTGATTAATTGTTTTAATGAGTTAATTAAAATATTCCACATTTTTCTGTAAAAATTTTCGAAATATTCTCCAAAAACTAATTTTTCCAATTATAAAATCGTAAAAAAATTTTAACCATATGATTTTTAAATTGTTCTAAAATTTTGTTTGTTAGCCTCTAAAACCATCTGATTGTATTTTAAAATGATCTCAATTTTTCTTAGATTTTATTATAATTTTGAGAATTGTTAAGAAGTTTTCTTACATAATTGCAGATTTTTCTTGTAAACATTTTTTAATATTTAAAAATATTTCATTAAAATCTATTTTTACAAATATAAAAACATGAAAAAATTGTATTCCGTTACATTTTTTCTTTACTAAATCCAATTATTGCTTTTCGTAGCTTTCAATTGGGTGTTGTAAAAAAATAGCTGTTTCGAAGCTCTTGCGTACACTTTGTTTTAAATTTATTTCCAGTTTCTAATGCTGAAATATCAAATTATTACATTTTCTGTTATTTGTTTCGACTTATTTATTTTAACATTGATTATTTCAGTCGTCTCCAATAGTGTATACAAAAATATTTCCGTAAATTTGACAAATATTTTTTTTAAACAACTCAACCTTGTAGCACAAAAAATGAATTTTCAACCAAGAAAATAAATTTCAAGCAGTAAAAATAAAAATAGAACAGTTCAATTTTCAACCAAAAAACAAGGGATTAAAAAAAAGGTTTAATTTCGAATTAAAAAAAAAAAGAATTTTTAACCCAGAAAATTAATTTTCTACTAAAAACAACAAACTTGAAAATAAAAATTTTGAAATTATCAATCAAATAGATGAATTTGTTACTGAAAAAGATCAATTTTGAAGCATAAATAAAATAGTTAAATTTTCAATTCAAAATCAACAAATTTTCAAAAAATAGTTTAATTTTTAATAAAAAAAAGAATTTTTAATCGAGAAAATAATTTTTCTACCAATAAACAATAAATTCCAAAAATTTAAAGTAATCTTCTATAAATAAAAAAGTACTCATTTTCAATAAAAAAGTTGTATTTTCCACTATTTTTTCACCGTTCTGTACTAAAAAAATGATTAAAACTTTGATTAATAGTCTCCGAAATTAATCGTCGAATACAAAAAACATTACTTTTTTCAAAATGTTTCATTGTGCATAATTATAAAAATTGCCTTAAGGCCATGTGATGAGTGGGGTCACGTGACTTGATTCCTACCTTGCCGCCACTTTTTTTATTTCCCAACTTATATTCACACGAAACATCACATCGAGTTGAAAATTTGTGATACTAAACAAGAAGCACTAAGAATGGTGGGTCTGGTCCTAAATTTGTATAATTGTGATAAAAGTTTTTTGTTGCAAATAATTTTTTTTTTTTGCTTTTTTTATAATTATTATAGTTCAGTACTAGACCCACCTTTCTTATTGCTTCTTATTTATTATCCCAAATTTTCAAATCGATGTGGCGCTTATCGTGAAAATAAGTTGGGAAAGAAGAAAGGTGGCGGTAAGGTAGGAATCTGGTCACGTGATCCACTTGTCACATTGCCTTAAGATCTTCCGGATTCTTTTATGTCAATTTTTTAATTAAAGAATCCCAAATTCACCTAGCCAGTTTACGAACTAGAATAGACAATATACGCGAAACTACCCACTCCGATCTTCTCTACCGACATTGTTCGTAAACTGGCTATGTGGAATTATTTTGACTAATGCATTATTATTTTTTTTTCATAAATTCAGATTTATGTAAATTTTAATTAGAATACTTTTATCATAGAGTATTATTGTTCTCTTCATTAATTTATTATTATTTAAGCAATGATAATAAATTATATTAATCTATAATATATTAAATACTAAAATAATGAAAAAATTAATGAATTGTTTGAAAAATTAAATTTTTAAAAAATAAATTTATTTAATAAATAAAATTTATGCAAACTTAAACGATTGTTTACAAAATAAAATGGTTTAGAAAATAAAATAGTTTTTGAAATTAAATTTCAGGAGAAAAGAAACAGTTTTAAAAATATTAGTTAAGCAAATAATAGAATTTAAGAAAATGATACAATTGATAAAAAAGTAATTAATTAAAAAAGAAAATTGTTGAAAAAATAAATACAAACAAAACATAAAATGGTTAAACAATAAAATTGATGAAGAGTCAAAAAGGTATAAGAAATGAAATATTGAAAAAATTGTTTAAAAACTGGAATTGGTTAAAGAATTCAAATTAGGAAAATCAATTCTTTTTTTAATTACAAATTTTGAACAAAATAATTGTTGAAATAAAAGTTATAGATATTTGGACCATAAAATTATAAAATTAAATTTCACACAAATTTTTTAGAATTATGGTTAGAATACTTTTATCATCAATTATTAGTATTCCCTTAGTTAATTAATTATTATTTAATCAATGATAATAAATGAAATTGCTAAATCAGATATTTTAAAAATAAAATATAAAAAATTGTTTAATAAGTTAAATTTGTCAAAAATAAATTTATTTAACAAACTTAAATAATTGTTCAACAAATAAAAGGGGTTGAAAAATAACATCGTTTAAGAAATTGAATTTTAGAAAAAAAAAATAGATTTGAAAATATAATCTAAACAAATGATAGAATTTAAAAAATGATAAAATCGCTAACAAACAGTAATTAATTAAAAAATAAAATTCTGAATGTTATTAATTTTATATTTTTCAATATTTATATCAATATCAAAAAATTTCTATTCAATTATAATTGTAATTAAACATTAATTATTCACAAATTTACCTATTTATTAATACATCATATAATATTAATTGATTAATAAATTACTCCAATATTTTTTCATAATTAAATAATAATGTATATTATATAGTTGTCTTTTAAACGCGTACAAAATAATTTGGAATTAGCGAGAAATTGCTAAATTACTATAAAGTAGCTTTTATTCTGAATTCAAAAACAGAATCTCAGAGATTAAAATCATATTGCATAGACAGAGAGTGAAAGTCCAGAGAGCTGAAAGTAGTTTCAAAATCTAACTCTTTTGGATGGCAGTTCGCTCTCTTCGGGATCGTTTGAAAGTATCTTCGGTTAAGTTTCCATCGGGAGCAAAACCTACCAGAATTCTGGAGGTTTCGATCTTTCAAAGACGGAAACCCGTGTACTTTGTTTTGATCAGTACACAAACTAAAGGACCGATCCTCTGTACCTGTTTTGCTCGGGATTCAAACTTAACCAGATACTGTTGCAAACCATCCGTTTCTGAGTAATTGAGAAGGAGGCAAAGTCCACTCGGGATGGGATCTCTTTCTTCCTGTAGTAAATATTTTCGGATCTTGAGAAGAGTAAAACCTAACAGGCTCTTTTTCGTCGGTTCAGGGAATAAATCACAAACTGAGCAAAACCTATTACTCTCAGTCCCTGTTCTTAACCAATCAAATTTGCCATAAACCAACTAAGTAGGTAAAAATGAATTCTATGGAAAAAATTAATTCCACGATTAATTAAAAACAGTAATCTGTGAGAAGGTACCCTCACACTCAATCTCTGCGTCAAACATAAATCATTTCAGAAATTTTAACTTTCACCATTTACCGACGCGCAACGTGCACCTGCAGAGTAACTCTTACGTGCATCCGCCAAGAGGGCGCATCTATCAGCGGATGTTTTTTACAATCTCTGATATTCTCTTATTTATATTTATCGAATTTCAGATTTTAACTGGACACCACATCCAAATATTATATCTTTGCCACAACTGTCCTAAGTTGATTAGTTTCTAATATCTCCAGCGCGATGCTAATTGTCCCATCACTCCCTGTTTTTGCATAGAAAGAAATGGGACTAGATCATTTCTTTCAATTGTGTAATACATAAAATGTTACTTCCATGCACCAAATTATTGAAATAGAAACAATCAAACAAAATATTTCTTCAATCATTTCCAATGAATATCAAAGAGAAAATATTAATTGTAAATTCATACAATAATCTTGGCAAAGTGGAATAAATTTATGATTTGAATTTGAGTAAAAAGTAAAGTTTGATTTTTAACATTTATTTTCGAAAACATACTAAATAATAGTAATAATGAAATGTAAAAAGAATTTTCCGAAGAAAACTTGGAATAGTAGAGTTTAAACTTACTTATTGAATTAAACTAAATTTATATTTGAAAAAATGTTATTTAATAATCCTATTTACATCTTGAACGTTTTATAAAATTATAATTGATATTTGTTCCGGTTCAATAGTGTAAGTACTTGCTAAACCCTACAATGGTCAGTATAAATCTGTTTTAAACGTGTATGCTATACAAAATTTGGTTACGAAATGATTTGTATAATTCATTAATATAAATATTATTTATTGTGCTTTCAGAACTAGAAAGGATTATATTTAACTTTATATTCAATTTAAAATCTTATATACCACCTTAGCAAGTTTAAATTCATGTTTTTCCTTTAGAATTGATATAAATAAATCGTTTGCAAAAATGTTTTAAAATATGAAGTAAGTAAAACTGATTTAATTTTAATAGGGTTTTTCATGAAAATAATTTTTTTTTTACTGAAAAACTTTGAAAAAGTGGTCTAGTCCCATGTCCTACAATGCACAAATAGGGAGTGATCGGACAACTAACGCTGCGCTAGAGATATTGCCGGCCGCGCTAACTACCGGGAAATAGTGCACCATTTGTAGTGCGACGTTGCCGAGGTGTACTTTGAAGTTGGAGCGGTAAATACACCAATGCCGTGGCGAGTACAGAAGAAAATAAAACGCGGGGGGTATGTCGGCTCACTAGAGTCTAGATGCCTTGAAATGTCATCAAATTTAAAAAACAAAGCAATAACCTTAAATTCGTCAACTTAATTCTTCCCTATAATTCAAGTGCAACGTACTGGTGGAATTTTATCTCAAATTCGCTGTCAATGTTAGAACTTTAAAGCAATTGCGGTGATGATTAGGCGTTAGGTTTCTTAACTATTTGCCTATTTTTACTTTTTCAATAAAAAAACAAATGCAATTTATATTTATTTTTAAGAGAATATATTATGTTTTATTATTTATAATTGACAATTACTGCCAAAATTGTTTTTAATTTGTATGAAAGTGTAAATATCTTTTCTTATAAATGATCAATACGCGGTATATGAAATTGAATATATACATAGTCTCTTAATGGCGATTTCGTATACCGCTGTTTTAGATTTAATATACAAATGTTTATTGGGGCGTATCGCAAAAAAGTTGCTTGCTCGAAGTTCTAACAATCACCAATCGCCATCCTTAGAAAAGGACAATTCTACTCTCTTAATTTGTCATCTCTTTCTATTGCCTGGTCCACTTTCGACAGCCGTAGCCAGCGGTCCGTGACGAGTATTATGAAAATTTTGCATCGAAACATTGAAACATGTCGATGGTTTGCTTAGATATAAAAGGTACGGTGGGGTCGCGTCCGAACCGACCTGCTATTAATGTGGTTTTAGGCAGCAACAATTGCACAATAAGCATTTTAATGAATCATAATCTTTATTAGTATTTTTGCAGTATCACAAAATTGTAACTATTTGAGAAACTCTAGGAACACAATATGGAACAATATCTCCAAAAACAATGCAAGCATGCGAATAAGTGCCAAATTCCAAAAATGAGAAATTGTAGGCAGAAAACACCAGTCATTCTGAAGATAAAAAAACGCAAAATATTCACTTATTTCTACTAAGAATCAATTAACACAACATTATTTTGCACAAAAGAACTTTTTTACACAAAAGAAAATCCTCATAAAATAAAAAATAACGATTGTAACACCTTAACTGTACTGACAATGTTAAATCAGACTAACTTTCTTATCAAATTCGAATTTTGACACCTTCTACGCTACTGACTGGTAGGGTACCTGACCACTAGAACAAAGATATAATAAGCCTAGATGCGGCACGCGTATAGTTTGAGGAACTAATTGCAGACGGCGCTCCCGGCGAAAATTGCCCGATCCCCCCATGTCCCTCATTATGAAGATCGCTCAAACCAACTACTTTGCCCCCGCACTCTACTCCCGTCGAACAAGTCCATCGAATAGCCGATACTAAGTCAGTAAATACTATATACTTAAGAATATAAAATACAAATTTGATATGGAGAATTTTAAATTGATGAAACAATTATTTGAACAAATTTTGCATCAAGAAGGTATGTAGATGTATAAGATGTACTTTTAAATTGAATTAAATGTAATTGTATCGTAATACATATTTCTAGCTGCTACATCTTTTATGGAAAAAATTAGTCATTTCGCAATTAAAATTTTCCGTCTATAAATAATATTATTTTGTTGTTTTGAAAAAGAGGCGGTAGAAATTCTACTAAATGAAACTATACATTTGAAAATTCAATAAACGAAAATAAAATGTTCGCGTGTGTACACACGCGAAAATTGTATACACACTCATATTTATTTAAGAAATTAAAAGTTTAAACTGATAAACATATTGAGTTGAAATTTAAAATAATTTTTTTTTTAATAAATATGACTGTATAGCATTCTCTCATGTAGAATTAGCGATTTTTAGTTTTTAGATGTAGAGTTAAATTTTATAGTAATGACTACCGCCTCCCTCGCGATTATTAATTTAAGTAAACAATAATTCGTATATTTTATGTATGTGTAATTAATTATGAATTGAATAAATTATAATTAAACGATAAAACTGCATAATAAAATTATTTTTTACTTTATTCGATTTTTTATATAGTATTTTATAGAAATTCATGTATCTTACTATTTATGTATATTATATCCCGATTTTTTAAATTGAGAACCCCACTATTACAAAATTGAAGAAATGTATTTTTAAATTTTACTCGAGTGGTTGATCCAAATATATAAATATCTTACCTTACATTTCTTAATTTACATCGTGCGTTGTGCCCGTGGCTCGCAAGTTTAAGCGCGTGTAGGGCGCGCGTCTGTTGTATCATGCGCTTCGCGCTCGGATAATTATTCTTTGCATTTGGAATCCTTGCATGAAACTTTATCAAAAAGATCTCCTTAGATCGCAGTATTTATATGCGTTTTCATATTATGAATTTGTTACTTAAATGAGTATAGTTAAAGATTAAGTTTCTCAAAGCTCTGTAGGCTTTGAGGTACAGATTCTTATCGTGACACTCGCGCTGCGCGCTTGATTTCATTTTTCATTATTTTTTGTGCAATAAAAATTAGAATTTTCGATTTTACAAGAAAATCCAAAAAGTTTTTATGACTGTATGTATGTATGTATTTAATCTCTTCCTTTTACGGGTTTGAGGGCCACCGCTCCCTGTACATATATTTACAATTCCATCCTTAGTCTAACTTAACTATTACTTATATTATACTCTTTCGCATTACGC
>NC_046661.1:65322129-65323262 GCF_010883055.1 Belonocnema kinseyi
GGGTAGCGGATTCAGGTACGGGCAAGCAACGGGGAAGGCCCTCAAATTTACAGCGCCTTAACAAGCTAGGAAACGCGGGTTCGAACAGAAGTCTGGACGAATAGCAAAAAAAGGCAAGCGCGACTAGCAGTGAAGGGGAGGAAAAAAGGAAAAGAGTAGCTGGGGAAGATGAGGTAGAAAGGGACCAGGAGAACAAGAGAGTGATAATTAAAAGGAAAACACCAGAGAGAGAGAGAGAGGGGGGATGGGGGAATGTTTGAAAAATTGGAAGCTCTCATTAAAGGCTTTAGAGAGGAAACAAGAAAGAGATTGGATGAAATGAATAGGGATATGATTAGACAGGGAACCGATGTAAGGGGCGAAGTGAAAAAGGTCAGAGAAAAACGGGAAAAATGGGATAAACGTTGGAAGGAGGAGAAAGACAAGGTTTGGAGTAAGCTAGAGAGCATTGAGAATAGACAGAGAGAGGTTGACGAACAGAGATCTAGAGAAATAAAGCAGTTGGAAGAGTGGGTATCAGTCTAGAAATTAGGAATGAGCATATGGGGGAAAAAACAGAAAATGAGGAAATAGTTCAAGGGAACGAAAAGAACGTCCGAAGTGAGAATAAAAGATTGAAGAAAAGACTCAGTGAGATCGAAAGAAGATTAGAAGGGGAAGAAAGGGCAAAGAGGAAAAATAACATAGTGGTCAAGAGATTAAAAGTGGAGAGTGAAACAGGAGAAGTGGAAATAACAAATCTTTCGAGATATTAGAGTGCAGGTAAGGGTAGAAGGAGTCAAGAGAATAGGAGGATCAAAAGAAGGAAAAGAAGGAATGTTTCTAGTAAAAGTGGGGAGTGAGGAGGAGAAAAAGAAAATTAAAGAGAGAAAAAAATTATTGAGAGGAAGAAGGGAAAGAATTGAAGAAGATCTGACATGGAGGGAGAGGAAAAGGAGATGGCAAATAGAGCAGAGGGCTTGGTTAGAGAGGAAAAAGGGCCATATGGTATGGATAGGGAGAGACAGGTTATGGATAAATGGGGAGGAGTGGTGCTGGGATGAAGAATTAAAAGAATTAAGGAAAAAAGGAAAAAGTCTTGAGAAAGGTAGGGGGGTGGGAGACAAAAAAGAGGCTAGAAATAAATCAGAGGG
>NC_046661.1:65323362-65325751 GCF_010883055.1 Belonocnema kinseyi
AATATTAAAGAGCTATATATAGACAATTTATAGAATGAAAATTATAAGTAATAATTTTAGAATTACTGGAAAATATATGATACCGTAATATAAAATACTCATTGACTTATATTTGTGGTGTTTATTAAAAGAACCGAGTTTTGCAAAGTTATAAATGTAAAAATGTTTTCATTGGCAATTTACTTTCAATCCAAATGGTTCTTGTCCAAGCTAAGTTTACCATCAGTGCGCCTCGAAGGTGTGCCGAGAGTTGCTTACAGCGCTCCAAGTGGCTCTTGGCAAACTATGTCGATGTGTGCTTTCTACGGGGAGCGGTGGGTAGAGGGGAAGTGACTTTTTTCGCCGGACGCGTCGTCTACATTTATGGCGGGCAACCAAGCCCGCACCGCATCTACGTTTATAATATCTTTGACCATACTCGATGCATTGGCGCGAATGGAAAGGGAAGCCAACTGTCAGCGCCGCTCGAACTCGATCCAAGATGTAAACAAGGTTGGGCGGCCTAGGCTGCTGCCTAGTATTGGTTGACTTTTTTTTTATTTGCGCCTGGCGGGACCATGATTTGTTGGATCATGGGTCTAAGGCTACCTTTTCACGAAGGCCTGTTTTGAATTATCGCGAAATTAATATTTTTCATAGGATTCATTTCTAGGTACTTTGTTTAATTTTAAATAAAAAACTTAATTTTCAACCGAATAGTCCAATTTTTTACCAAATTGCTGAATCATCAACCAAATTAGATTAATGTAGACCAAAACAATTGAATTTTTAATAAAAAATGATGAATCTTTAACGCAGAAAAGTTATTTTCGGAAGAAAAATATAAATTTTTAGCAAAATACTCGAATTTTCAATTAGAAAGGAGAAATCTTCAACCAGAAAATACTAATTTTTAATAAAAATATCCATTTAAATCAAAAATGAAATATTTATCCTGTTAGTTACAAAAACTCTTAATAAAAAAAATGAATTTTCAATAAAATAGTCCCTGGCGGACCGAAGTAACCGAATGGATCCTCTACAAACTACCCGCAAAGACCGCATTCAGTTCCTTTTTAAAAAACTCAAAAAAACAGCAAGATCAACTTTCAAACTATTTAAATTCGGATTTTAGGTTCAATTTTCTATTAGAAACTCACGGAGTAATCGCAATAATTTTTTTGCAGTGTTAAAATTGAAAAAAATGGCATTAACTTCTGCTGGAGGTGACTTCAAGCTGATCCATAATAGCTCAAGTAGTATGTTGCGCGAAGTTTAAAAATAAAATTCTCTGTCACTTGCATCGGAGCGTTGTTGTCTGATGTTTCCAGTGCGTGCCGCTAGCATCCAGACAAAATTCTTAAAGTTACCGAAGGTATTTTATTTTTTAAAGTTTTTAACGCTTCAAGAAAAATTATTTCGGTTGATCCGTAAGTTTCTAATGCAAATTTTAACGTAGAATCCGAATTTCAACAATTAAAAAGTTGATTTTGCTGTTTTTGTAGTTTTTTAAAAGGAACCGAATGGGGACCCAATGGGGTCTTTACGGGTATTTCTTAGAGGCTCCATTCGGTTCCTTTGGTCCGCCAGGGGTTACATTTTTAACAAAAGAGTTTAACCTAAAAATGACTTTTTATCCGCAAAAGATTAATTTTCTAAAAATAGAATAGTTAAATTTTCGAACAAAGAGGTGAATCTAAAACCAAAAGAATAATTTTTTTACAAAGTAGTTCAACTTTTAACCAAGCTTCTGAATTCCTAACGAAACAAGATGACTTTTTAACAAAATAGTTGCATTTTTTACAGAATAATAAAATTGTCAACTGAATACTAGAATTTTTAACTACGCTAGATGAATTCCGAAACACAAATATAATAGTCAACTTTCTACTAAAAAACATTTAAACGAAAAAAACGAGAAAAAGGGGTTTCTTAAAAACAGAGAAAAAGGAACAATTCTTTAAAAGTTAATAACAAGGAAACATACTTCGTAACTTTTCTTCCACTGACTCCCAACCCCTGTTTGAACCACAGTTTTCAGCATTACCTCCCCCCATGCAATTAGTTGTGTAGTTTATTAACGGCCCCTTAAAGTTTCGATTGTTGTATTTAATAAAATTATCCTTATAATGTATGGTTTACCTTTTTTTTAGCATAAACATACACAACGAAAAATCGTAAAGAAAAACATTGATTTTTAAAAGCGCTGCAAGATTATCATAAAAACTTTTTAGATTTTCTTGTAAAATCGAAAATTCTAATTTTTATTGCACAAAAAATAATGAAAAATGAAATCAAGCGCGTGTAATTTTGGCTTTGGTGGAGGAAATAAGGGTGAGTGGATGCAGAAAAGGCAAAAAGTGCGGAGATCGAGTGTAAAGGAAGAAGGGTGAGTGAAGGCAAAGGTGTG
>NC_046661.1:65325851-65330160 GCF_010883055.1 Belonocnema kinseyi
AATTAGACGAACAGAATTTCACTGGCACATTCATAAAAAATATCATATTCCATCAAATATATTTTAAAATAAACTTTAAATTATTATAATTGATACAGCTGAGTCGAAATATATATATATATATATATATAATTCAAATTATTATTTAAGTTTTTCAGGTGTTTTAAATGCCTCAAAATCTTCAAGCTTTTTTTACAATTTTATAAATCTTTTTAAATTTTTGAAATATTTTCGACACTGTAAACTTCCGAAATAACAAAATGCTGAAACCTGAAAATCCCGATTTAAAAAATTCTAGAATAATGAAATTCTGGACAGTTTACAATATTATCGAATTTGAAAATTCCCGAATAATAAAACTGCAGGCCGAATACTGTCTAATGATAAAATATACAAACTAGAAAACTCCCGAATTGCAGAAATTGAGAAAACAGTTATGTGGTCAATATTATTTATTTTTTAAAAATACAATAATCAAATATTTTTATTATAGAAATTTGGATTAATGTTTAATTTTTTTAAATTATTGTTTTAATTTAAAATAACAATAATTGTATAAAAATGTGATATTTTAATTTTTTTAATAATAATTTTATTTTTGCGAGCGTTTTCTGTAATGTACAAAAATAAAATGGACATTTTCAAACAACTTTTTTTATCCAAAAATACATTTGTTCAATTATTGTTATTTTTAATTCAAACAATAATTTTTAGAAACTTTTAACGTTAAAAAAGTTTTTTCCTCGGTAAAAATATTTTATTATTCTATTAAAAAAAATTTTTTCAATTATTTTTAATTGTTCAAATTAGGGAGTTGTATAGCCCAGATATTGTATAATTCGGAAATTTTCTGTCGGCAATTCTTAAATTCGGTAAGATTTAAATTGTCGAGAATTTTCCAATTCGGGACTTTTGTATTTCGACAATGAATTGTCGAAATATAAAAGTCCCGAATTGGAAAATTAAAAATAAAATTTCCACATCACTGTAAAAATTCCGAAATTTTAACATTGCAATGTTATAATTTCGCAATTTTTACAGTGATGTGGGAATTTTATTTTTCGGAAAAAGCGACTGAAAAATCCCAAAAAATAAAATTCCTGACACTGTAAAATTCGTACATTGAAAAATAACTAATAATGAAATCCCGAAATTATAAAAGTCCCGAAATATAAAAGTCGAATTGGAAAATTCACAAAAAATAAAATAAATAAAATTCCAGACAATAAGATATTACCAAATTTTAAAAATCCCCAAAGAAAATGCCTGAATCTTAAAATATCCGAACCAGAAAATTCCTGAATTTAAACAATTTAAAAAATTGTTTATTAAATATTATTTATTTAATGAAAATACAATAATCGAATATATATTTCTGCATGAAAAAATTTGTTTGAAAAAGTGCGTAGTATTTGAAAAAAACATAAAAAAGTTCTGAAAAATCGAATTTTTTATTAATAAAAAAAAATAATAAAAATAAATTATGATACAAATCGTTGTTGAATTGAATCCTGCAAAATTTGTTTCAAAAATTTTATTATGTAGGTACGAAGAAAATTTAGGCAGAACATTTTTTTCTTTCAAAGCACACGTGTTTTTTAATGTATTTTTTAATACAATTTTTATAAAATTATTATTCAGGTGTCGGAGATTTCATTTTTTGGGATTTTTTATTCATCCCTTTCGGAATTTTTGTCAGTGGTCCCATATTTTTATACATCCTCTTAAAATCATGTAATTATTCAAAATAAAAAGTTAACATTTGAAAACATTTCAAAATCATCAAAAGTATCTATTCTCTTTTAAATTATTTAAAATCTTTTAAAATGATTTAAAAATTTTTTCGGAACTTTTAAATGTCTTTTAGACTGATTCCCATTTTTCTTAACATTTTTGTAAAATCCTGCACACAAAATTATTTTAAGAGCTTCCAGATTTTTTCTAATATTGTAAATCTTTTGAAATGTTTTGAAATATATTTAAACATTCTCTTTGTGTTATTTACTTTTTCAAAATAAAAAATCATTTTAAATCTACCTAGAAATTTTTATTGTTTTCCTAGTATTTCAAAATTCTTGAGGAGCTCCAAACTTCGTTCTTTTCTTTGTAACATTCAGAAACCTCTAGCTTATTTGATTTTTTTCTAAATTAATGCTTATTTAACTGTTCTTTAAGAATCAAAATGAAATACACTTACCTTCGAAATACAAATAAAAAGATTAAACAATTATAATCGTAACATTCCAAGTTTAAATTTGTCGCTCTGAAATTGTGACAATTAATTTTCAAGTTGTTTACTATTGAAAATTATTTTTTTTTATTTCCAAACGAAATAGATTAAAAATGGAATATTTTATACTGAAATAATACTTCAAAAAGATTTTGAAATTGAATCAAGGCGTTCATTTAAGAAGCCATTAATTCGAACCTTGCACTTGTGTCACGACTAAGGCTTTGCAATTAAATTAGTTCAAATTTTAACGTTAAAATATGTAAATTATATAATTTTGAACAGATCTAGAACCACCTTGTAAAATCAATCACTGCTTAGTTTTTAATACTCGAACTGCAGTTCAATTTTCAAATTTACTTTCATTTTCTGGTTTGTCCCGGTCGCGAGTCTAGCTTAATATTTAAAACAACTTTCATTTTTTTGAAATTGTAATTTTTCGGTTGTAGCTTACGGGACAATAATTTTATTCTTTGAAAGATTTTCTACAAATCTTGTTGATATTTTCTACATTCTCATCAAAAATGAGAAGGTATTAGTCTTTTATGAAAAATAACTTTTTCGGATTTTATCAAATGTCGACGTTTTGAGGCCCCGTGAGTCAGAAAAACAAGTTTTTACGTCAGGGTCTGTTTGTCTGTCCGGCCTCGTCGTTGTTGTTGTCTGTAAACCGGATAATTTTCGAAAGATTGGTCCGATTGGATTGGGATTTGACACACTATTCGAGGGACCAAAAAGAAAGATCGAGTTTGTTAAACAGCCATTTTTGATAAAAATCCAAAAAGTTGAAGCTTTTTCAAAATTTTTGAAACCACTTTTTTTCAAAATTTGAAAAGTTTATCGACAGCTATTTATGGTACAAAAAAATATGAAAAATTTATCCTGACAACTTTTTTTGATTAAGTCAAACTTACCAAAGTTAAAGGATTTTCAAAATCCAAAAAACCAAACGAAAATGGAAAAAAGTCAAGAGGCGAAAAACGCTACTCTTTCAAGGCCCCATGATTATTTTATCACATTCTCATCTATAACGAGAAGAGTTTTATGCAAAAAATGATTTTCGCGAATTTCATTAAATTTCGACGTTTTGAGGCTCTTTGAGTCAGAAAAACAAGTTTCTACATCGGTATCTGTCTGTCTCTCTGGCGTCTACGTCGTCGTTATTGTATTTATATCGACAAAGGTTTGTTTTCTTTACCAAATTTGGCTTTCGCCTAAATTTTTCCAGTTGTTTTTACTATAGTACAATTTACGTTTGCATCTCGGGCGAAGAAATCCATTCTATTGTTTGACAAATATTCTTTGTAAATCGATATTTTTCACAGAAAATTACCCTGAGTGACAGAACGAAATCGGAAACAATAAGAGTTAATTTATTCAGGAACAAGCTTTCTGAACAAAAGTGACCCTGAGTGAACCTTTAATATATATTTGTTAATTTTTACAAAAATTAGGCGCTATTTTCTTACAAAAAAAATAATTTGTGGGGGGGGGGGCAAATGAAAAAAAAATAATGAAACTTGAAGTTGTATGATTTTAATTGGTAACTAAATAATTTGAGAGGTTTCAATCTAAAATTATCGAACACTTTCCATTCAAAAATTCAGATGAAATATTTAAATAGCTTTAAATTTGAAATTATTCAATATATTCTGAAGACTACAAATTTAAAATGTCTAAATTATTAAGGCTTTAAATGTTTTTGAAATTGCTGTTCTGGAGATTAAATAACACTTATTCTTTTATTAAGAAATCACAACCAAAATTGTAAAAAAAAAGTTTTTAAAAGAGTTTTAAAAACCTTAAAAAATGTCAGAGGTTTTAATAGTTCAATATATGTGATAGAATCTCTTTAAATATGAAATTAGTCTATACCTTTTCATATTTGAGCTACAATTATTCCATTTTAGAGTTATAAATTACAGTCGTGAAAAACCAACAAAATGTTTTAATTAATTTATATATAAAACAAAAAAACTTTGTATAATTCAACCTAAATGCAGCTGCAAAAATTTAATTTGAAATGCGTTGAATTCAAGGTATAGTTTAAAAAGAAAACTGAAAGCAAAGGATCGACTT
>NC_046661.1:65330260-65346451 GCF_010883055.1 Belonocnema kinseyi
AATTAACATTTCGATTTTTCAGAAGAACTTTTGTAATTTAAAAAATACTATATACATTTTCAACCAAAATATCTTATCCAGAAATATATTTTGTTTTAATTACTATTTTAAATTTAAATAATAATGTTTAAATACTTCAAACATCAAAAAAGTTGTTTCTTTGGTATAAATATTTGATTATTTCAAATAAAATAAAAAATTGTCAAAGAAAAATGCTTTCAGCACTTGTTTATCTTGAAATGTCTTTCTATAATACTTTTTTTTATTAAAAATATGACTTTTCGACAACATTTTTTTTATAGCGATGCATACATGTCAAACTTTTCTAACCTCAAAAAAATTTCTGCTGCTTTACCGTCATATTTTACGAAGAATGAGAAAACAAGAATTCGACTTCGTAGTACGATGAGGGCAGCATCTAGATAGGGCAGAAAATGTGATGTCCTATATATATAATTCCCCACTCCGACGCCCCGTACCGCATCTACGCTTATAATATCTTTGGCATGGTGGTGCACAAGGCAGTGATCCCAGATCTGAAACGAGATGTGGTCCAATGCTATGACAGGGCTATGTCCGTGTGAATATAGTAGCAGACGCTGTAAATGACTAAGTTGCGCGCGCAACCCATTTCTCCTCTTCTGAGTGTACGATTGCCGGTCGGAGCACTTCGGCGATTCTATTTATATATCTATCTGCTAGCTGCTTTGAAATAAATTCAGGAGATTGAGATTTTAATATTTCCAGATTTCGATGCTGGCGTTTCTCATGATTTGAATAGATCGCGCACCTCTTGATATGCGTATATTTTGATGTTATGTTATTTCATGTATAAAATATAATTATATGAATATTAATACTATTATATATATAAATATATACGTATATTAATAATGATAATATTATAATTATGTTATATTATAATAGTCTTATTTATATCTTGATCCGCATTTCAAAGAAATTAAAGAAATTGGCGATTTTGGAATTCATCTCGTTTGGATAAAAACTCAATTATTTGATGTAAAAATTAATTATTTTGTTGAAAATGTAATTATTTTGTAAAAAAAAAGTTCTCTTCTCAATCAAAAGTTCAAGTACTTTTAAAAAAAAAATTTTTTTTATTTCAAATTTTTTTATTTTAATTATTTCATTCGTTGAAAATAAATTTTTAAAACTGACAATCAATACCATTTTTGGTTAAGAAACCATGTGTTTTGTTAAAAGGTCGTCTTTCTTTGTAGAAATTAAATTGTTTTATGGAAAATTTATACTTTTTGATTAAAAATTACATTTTTCGGTTGAATTATCAACTATAAATATGTTTTGGTTGTCAAAAATGCAATTGTTTGGTTAAAATATCAACTGTACATCTTCTTGGGTTTGAAAGTCGATTATTCCACTAAGAGTTAAACTACTTTGCGAAAAAATACGTTTTTTTAACAAGGTTTTTTAATTATGGTTGAAAATTTAACTATTTGGTTGAAATTTTAACTCTTTCATTGAAAACTCATATTTTTTGTTTAAAAAATTCAACTTTTTGTAGATAATTCGTCTTTTTACTTTAAAATTAAATAATTTCTTTAAAAATTTATGTATTTTGTTTAAGATTTGTCTTTTTTTGTAGATCATCAATTTTCTTGGTCGAAAATTCATCTGATTGGTTGAAAATTCAACAACTTTGTTTAAAATTAATTTTTTCTATTAAAAATTATTTATCTTTATCTGAAAATGTAACTATTATATGATTGATTAAAAATTAATCGTATATATTGGTTAAGTCGGAACATCGTTTTTTTTTATAGAACATTAATCTTCTTGGTCAAAAAATCACCTTTTCCTTAGAAAATTTAACAATTTTGTTAAAAATTCGTTTTTTTTTTCTTGTTCAATTCAATTTTTTAGCACAGTTTTTATCTGGAAATTGTACTATTCCATTTTTGGTTGAAACTTTATCCTGTACATTTTATTAGTTAAAACACCAATTCCTTTTTTTTTAATTTTTAAAATCTTTTCAAATTCTCACATAAAGTTAATTTTTCAAACTAAAAAATCATTTTCAATTTTCTTAGCTATTACAACAATTTTTGTTATTCTTTTTAAATATTTTACAATTCTCAAAAGCTTTTTTTTAAAATCTTCAAAAATTTACATCGTGTTTCAAATTATTTCAAATAATTTCAAGTTTTAAATTAATTTTGAATATTATTCCAAATTAAAATTGTAGCTTTCAAACTTAAAATTTAGCTCATTACAATTTCAACAATTCAAGGCTTTCTATTTCGAACCACTATGTTTAAATTTGTATTTGTATTAAAAATGTCAGAAATTAACTTACTATAAAAATAATTGATTTTTCAACTAAAAAAAAGAGGATAACAAACCAACAAAATAATAACATTTTCAAATAAAATGGTAAATCTTCAACAAAAAAAGTTTTAATTTTTAATTAAAAACTGTTGAGCTCATCCAAAAAGATATTACTTTTACACAAGAGTTGACTTTTCAGTAAATAAGGATTTGTTTTAAATTGTTGCATTTCAAAGCCAAAAAGATGATTTTTTTACAAAACAGTGTAAACTTATTTTTAAACAGAGTAGTTCATTTTGATCAATAAAAATGGATTAATTACAATTCTTTTTTAATTGGAAACTTTTTAAATTATAATTGAATTCGTTTATTTTAAGTCGCTTTATATTATTAATTTTTACATTTTTATTTATAAATCCAAATTCAAAAGTCTTATTTACGAATTGACAATTTTAAAAATCGAACGGTGTAACAAAACAGTTTCATTTTCAACTAAAAACAGAATCGAAGTTTCAACCAAATCCTTAAATTTTTAACGAAGATGAATTTTCATTTAAAATTATGAATCTTCATAAAAAAGGCCTAATTTTTTATTACAAACTTTGGAACTTATCCAAACAGAAAAAATTTTTCACAAAACAGTTGAGTTTTCAGTTTTTTTAATTTTAGGAAAAAAATCGAATTAACACAATAAATCAATTTTCAACCCAAAAGTTTACTTTTCAACAAAATAAATTAATTTTCTATCAAATAATTGGTGTTTTAACTACTAAAATGTACAGGATAAAGTTTCAACCAAAAATGGAGTGGTACAATTTCCAGATAAAAACTGTGCTAAAAAATTGAATTGAACAAGAAAAAAACAACGAATTTTCAACAAAATTGTTAAATTTTTAAGGGGAAAGGTGAATTTTTGATAAAGAAGATTAATGTTCTATAAAAAAAACGATGTTCCGACTTAACCAATATATAGGATTAATTTTTAATCAATCATATAATAGTTACATTTTCAGATAAAGATACATAATTTTTAACCGAAAAAGTTAATTTTAAACAAAGTTGTTAAATTTTTAACCAAGAAAATTGATAATCTACAAAAAAAAGACAAATCTTAAACAAAATACATGAATTTTTAAAGAAATTATTTAATTTTAAAGTAAAAAAGACGAATACTCTACAAAAAGTTGAATTTTTTAAGCGAAAAATATGAGTTTTCAATGAAAGAATTAAACTTTCAACCAAATAGTTAAATTTTCAACCATAATTAAGAAACCTTGTTAAAAAAACGTATTTTTTTACAAAGTAGTTCAACTTTTAGTGAAATAATCGACTTTCAAATCCAAGAAGATGTACAGTTGATATTTTAATCAAACAATTGCATTTTTTACCAAAAATGATACATTTTCAACCAAAAAGATTAAATTTCTACTAAACAAGCTCAATTTACAACAAAAGACATGAACTTTCAACGAAATTGTTTAATTTTAAAAACAAAAAGAATATTTCCAGCCAAAAATTATTATTTTAATTTTTAACAAAAGTTGGATTTACAACAGAACGACTTTACAACCAAAACATTTTTAGTTTATAATTCAACCGAAAAATGTAATTTTTAATCAAAAAGTATAAATTTTCCATACAACAATTTAATTTCTGCAAAGAAGGACGAACTTTTAACAAAACACATGATTTCTTAACCAAAAGTGGTATTGATTGTCAGTTTCAAAAATGTATTTTCAACGAAAGAGATATATTATTAATATACGCATATATATATATATATATATACAATAGTAGTAATATTTATATAATTTATATTTTATACATGAAATAACATATCCTCAAAATAAACGCATACCAAGAGGCGCGCGATCTATTCAAATCATGAGAAACGCCAGCATCGAAATCTGGAAATATTAAAATCTCACTCTCCTGAATTTATTTCAAAGCAGTTAGCAGATAGATATATAAATAGAATCGCCGAAGTGCTCCGACCGGCAATCGTGCACCTTCGAGTTTTCAAATTCAGAAGAGGAGAAAAGGGTTGCGCGCGCAACTCAGTCATTTACAGCGTTTCCTACTATATTCACACGGACATAGGCCTGCCATAGTATTGGACCCCATCTCATTTCAGATCTGGGATCACTGGCACTGGGTGGTGGACCCGGATGCACTCGGACTCGTTCATCGGCGTTGGTGAGTGGGCGTATCCACCCGGGTGAACCGTTCAGAAATCAAGAGATTGAAGGGTGGGTGTCACTCGATGGGTGACTATTTCCCCCCACGAAAAATGATAGGTGCAAATGAGTGACAGTGAACACTGAAATTGGCGGGAGGAATTAGCGGCAAGTTGGAAAGTTAGCGCACATATAAAATATAACTCGTGAAAACTTCATTATAAAGAGAAAAATGAACAGTATAAAAAAATGTATGGAATTCGCGCCCGGAAAACATATAGTCATTTTGGGAGAGCACCAAAATGCGATTGTAAACAAAGAAACAGGAAACATCTTAATGTATGAAACGGAACGTAAAGTAGGGTGGGGCGAGATGAGCATAGCTGTCCTTTTGACGTCAGTATTTAAAATCTGCTATATTGATTGCTTGAACTTAAAACATTATATATACTCTACTCCAAAATTGAATGGAATATTTAAAGTATTTTACTTCAAAATGATGTAATCGTTAATCCTAACATCTACCGTAATTGAAACTACCGTAATTGGGGTATCAAACAGGTTTTTTAAACGTCTGCTGTATTTTTAAACCGCAACAATGTTTTTCTTATTTTTATAGCATTTTACGAGTTTTAAACCAATTTATTTAAGAAATACACCAGAAAAACAGTGCTCTCTCTTCTAGTTGACAGCATCTCATATTATTTAATCAGACCTATAACAGTGCTGCTGTCATACTTTTTCTGAGAATTTTTGTCGACAAGATTAGTTTTTTATACGTTTACATCATAATTAGCATCATGCACAATCTAATAATATAAAACATTGCATCCTAACCTACTGACTGCTACACTAAGAGGTTAGGTTAATGCACAGGAAGAGGTGGCTCATTCCGCCCCAAAAAAGTGGCTCATCCCGCCCCATATGACATTTTTAGTCAAATAAAAATTTCACCTATTTCGGTTTTACAATTGTATATAAACCTGTTGAATCCTTAAGGCCTAGTAAATAAGCTATCTAAATAACCACTGGAAAACATCTAATATGTGGTTTTGCGTGATTCTTGAATCTTCTTAACAAATGAAAAATGGCAGAATACAGGTCTTAGAATTTTTACTTTCGTTTTTTTCCACATTTATTCCAAATTAAGCGAAAAAATTTCAAAAAAGAAGTTTGATAATGTTTTCCTGATATTATTACAAAAAATATTTACAAAATAAATGATAACCTACGAGAAAATTAAGTGACTCATCTTATCCCCTATGCTCATCTCGCCCCACCCTGCCCTAAGTTGATGTGAAGAACATTAATACATGTCAAAGACATGAAAAGATCCAAAGGATGTCTTAAAGGCGTCAAATCATATAACATAGAGGTACATTCTAAGGACGTCTGTAGGACGTCCCGGTTCCCACTGGGTGCATTCGGGTTCATTCTAAAATGTTCCTTAAATTGTTTTGCATTAAAATGTGGAACAATTCTTTCAGTAAATCCAATTCTAATAGGCGTTTCTCTCGGGCATCGGACTTTCATGGAAAATTCCATTAAAATGTCAGCGCTTTCCACCTCATTATCACTATCCGCATCATCGCTTTCCAACATAGTTGCAAACATAATCTTTTGCAACAATAACTGGTTTGATGCAACTGCAGCGACAATTATTTTCTTCAGCTGGCTTTCTATTGTATGTTGTTAAATATAAACATAACCTGACAATCTTTGTATTCGCCGCATGATTCGCGCCAAATCCTTTCACCCGCATTCCATTGCGGAGTTGATGCGATGAGGGGGGAGGTCTGCCATCTTTTGAAGTCCCGCGACAAACATGGCTGCGTACACATTTTTATATTTTCAGGTATAGTTTGTTGGCAATTAAAATTAAACAGAGCCTAAAAATATTCTATTTATTATTATTTTTAAATTTCGAGACAATGAATAAATTAAAAAAAATTCTTTTCGTATTTTATTACAGAGCTCCCAAGTATCTCGCGTGGGCCGCATGTGGCGCCGCCTAATGGTTTTTTTCAAACGGCTAGGTGAATTAAGTTGAATAAGGACCACATATGGCTGTATATAAACACGCGAAAATTTACATTAAATCATTCATAAAATATAGAATACCATTGACATAGGAAACACGGGACTAGGCATGCCATCCTAACTTGGGCGAGCGGGGTTGAATCCACGGGAGGGGCGAGAATTCCATGAGTGGAGAGAGCAGCCATCTTACGATGTGCCATTTGATTATGCGCACAAGCATTTTTGCCGACAAAATGTGCATGAAAATATAAACATGTGGGCGCTGCCATGTTTGTTGCGGGACATCAAAAGGTGGCGCCCCCCCCCCTTCATTGCATCACCCCCGCAATGGCATGCCTAGTCCATTTTTTCCTATATCCATGTATGATTCAAAGTGGTTTTCAAGCAGTAAAGGTTGACATTTTTCGGAAAGAAAGCATTGCTAAAGATATAGGTTGAGTAAAGAGTTGTCATGTGAGCAATACGGTGGTCCAAAAATGCATGGAAACATTTTTTTTCATGCTAAAGGGCAACGATCCCCCCCCCCCATTTTATTCCAAATATGAAAAAATGCCCTAATTTTTATATAAACAAATGGAATTTGTTTAAATATTTTTTAAATAAAAATCATTGATATTTCTTCAGTGTAATATTTATCAACATTGTTTGATTAACTTTATTCAAAAAAAATGTTTAATAAAAATTATTAGTTGAATATAGGTGATAAATTAATGATTATTAAATTAATTATTGATCAGTATTTTATTATTAGTGATAAATAATCCACTAGACCCACAACAATAATTTTTATTTCAAAAAATTCGAAACGAAATTATTCAAACAAATGTCGTCTGTTTAACTAATTTAAAATTAATAAAACAATGTTATTAAATATTCCCCTAGACTAATAGTAATAATTTTAAGAGAGGAGGGGCAAATTTTCGAAAAAAATGTTAACAAATTTTATTTGTTTAAATAATTCATCATTAATTAAGCAATGATAATAAATATGCCACTAGAACAAAAATGATAACTTTAAGTAAAAAAATACGAGAATACAGTGCTCAAAAGGTCGATGTCATGAAGAGTTGACAGTTTTTGTTTTAAGGGTAGTTTTCAGGTACTCGTGAGGGTGTGTTAGAGGTGTCAACCCCATATGTCTGATAGATAAAATTCTTTGTTAGATAATTCTCAACAGGCCCCTATACTTTCCCGTTACATTTTTTGAAACCCTAAACAATTATTCGAAAAATTCAAAAAAGTGATTTTTCTCCATGCATTTTACACGGGAAACTTCAAAGCAAAACCGGCACCTGTAAAAAATCGAAAAATGAAAACAATAAAAATTAGGGAATTTCTTTTTTCGGATTTAGAATGAAATTGGGGGGATCGTGGCGCACCCCTCTAAAGAATAAAAGCGTTTTTGAGCCACTCTAGTGAGCAATGTGGTCGAGCAAACAGACGGAAGTTTTCGTAGAATTTATGGAGTTGTTTTGCGAGAAGCTCTAGGAGCAGAAAGTACGAAAAATTCAACTAATGTTTACAATGTTACGGTTGAGGTAAGAAAAATCACTGATTCATTGATATACTTAACCTAAAAATTGCATCATTTTAGCGGGAGCACTTAATACAAATTTCGACACTCTACGTGAGAATCGAAGTTGCCCATCTCTCTAAGTATGAAAATAATTAGGTTTGTTTAAATTTTTTTTTAATTTTTAGTTTTTTAAATTATTTTAATTTGATTGAATTCCAATAAATTACTCTAACTCAAATTAAAATCTATTGAATTACATTAAAAGCTATTGAATTCCATTGAACTTCGATCAAATACCTTTACTGGTTTCTGTTCAAGCGTTCCGTGGCGTTCCATTGAATTTCGTTGAACTTTATTTATTTACGTTGCATCATGTTGAATTCCGTTGAAGTAGCAACAAATTATTTACAGAGTCTATACAAATTTCAAGCAATTACGAATAATTTTTTTCAGAGATTTTTTTCGAATTTCATTAAATTTCATCGAATTTTATTGGATTCCATTACATTCTACTAGATTTCATTGCATTCCATTAAATTAATTTTTTCAATTCTCTTTTTTCATTGATTTTCTATAAATTTCGCTAAAATCACTACAATACTCACACTCTTATCCATGCTAACTGCACTACGTGACACAGCAACTCACCTTGCCGTTCAAATTTCTCGCCGTCTGATGGCGCTGCCAACATACTTGGGAGCTCTATTTCAGTGAAATTTAAAAAATTATCTTTTAAAACTAAACTTAAAATTTAAATGAAAGTAAGATAAATTAAAAAATTAAATTAAATTTTGTTAAATTCTAAATTTAAATGAAATGTAGTCGAATTTAAAATTTAAATGAAATTTAGCTAAATTCAACATTTAAATAAAATTTAGGTCAATTTAAGATTTAAATAAAGTTTAGTTAAATTAAATTAATTTCTCGTCTGGCTTCTTTTAAAAGAGACATTTTCTTGGACATTTTCTTGGCTTCAACACTGGAGAGCATTCAAATAAGCTGGAGGATTTTTAAAAAACTTACCTTATTTCTAACTTTGAAACTTTGAAGTCGACAATGTCAAAATATAAAAGGAAGCGTTTAAACTTCAACATAACCATTTTGTATGGAAATACTTCATTATTCTAAAATTTTATTTCAAATAAGAAGTAGGTCGTCTCTAATTAAGAAAGGAATCCATGAGGGTGCGCGACTGGGCAGGAAGGATCCCAACAAACAAATCGATCGCGGTACACGCTCTCGCGAATCGACACCAGGGGCGCCTTCACCCGTAGAGAAATCCAAACCGACAGGAAGAAGGGTAGGAAGGCCGAGTAATGTAAGCAAGTTAAAGAAAAAAGAAAACAAAAATGCTGGAAGCTTCGAAAAGTTTTTGTCGGAAGTAACAAATAACAAAAATTTCAAAAAAAGATAGCCCACCTGAAGGATCAGTGACAGAAACAGAGAAACAAAGAGAAGCAATAGAATATTATACTAACCACTCAATAACGGAATCTGAAATGGAAATTACGATATACATAATTATAAGCGCGTCGTGGGAGTAAAAAGGTTAAACTAGTGTTTAACCGCATATTATCAGGGAAGCTAGAAAATCTGAACAGAGAACGGGAAGAGGAAGCAGACAGGGCGATTATAAAAGAAGCGGCATCGACTGCATTAGCCAGAGCAAGAGAGAGGGAAATATCTTTGTTAGTGGAAGGTACCAAATTGAGAACAGAAATTCAAGATCTCGAACGTAAACTAGATGAACTTAAAATTAAATATGGCAGCGAAACAAAAACAAGGCAATGTGCATGACTCGCTATAGAAGACGACCTTTAAAAATCTATCGAAATACTGCAGGAAGAAGACTCCGGAAAAACCTTCAATCATAACAGTGTACTTCTAGTGCCCGAGAAGATGTCGGAAGAGGAATGCAAGTGCGAAAAACTTGAAAGAAAACTCAGGAAAAACAAAATCCTAGTCCACGGTTTTAGAACGGTTGGCCCCAATATCATCAATGAGGTTTTCAATGTTATTTACAAGTTGACAGGAGTGGTTCTCAGCATCAGGCATTGGCGAGCTATAAGTGGAGGTCTGCCATTAACTTTAAATTCACTGGAAAATAAAAAGTGTATCATGTCTAGGAAAAGGAGTCTCAAAGACACAAAAATCATGATCCAAGACGACTTGACATACAGAGAAGAGGAAATTCAGCGATGGATTCAGCATCTCGAGCACAACGCTAGACAGGGGGGGGGGGGCTTGATAAAGAAATAGAGATAGATGAGCTAATTGACTGCATAAATAAAATGAAAATAGGTAAAGCGCCAGGTGAAGATCAAATCACAATTGAATTCATCCACAATCTATCAGCTAAATGGTTTGTCGAATTATACGAAATAATTCAGGAAATGTAGCGGACGGGAGCCATAAGCTCGAGCTGGAAAACAGCTAGAATTTTTCCAATTCTTAAAGGGGGCGACGATGGTAATACTGCTAATTAGAGGGGAATATCTCTTCTCGACGTAGGGTATAAAATTCTGGCGAGAATAATGGACAACAGGTTATCATATTGGTTAAAAAGAAATGCAATTCTAAAAGAGAGTCAAGCAGGTTTTAGAAAAGGCCGGGCGACAACAGACCACGTGTTTACACTAAATTCACCAATTAATAACAGAATCAAACAGGAAGGCGGCAAGCTTTACGTAGCATTTATTGATTTCAAAGAAGCTTTCGACACGGTGGAAAGAAATCTATTATATAAAAAGTTGCAGCTAATTGGGGTATCAGGTAGAATGCTTGGAATGATCAAAACTATTTACCAAGATACTTTGAACGAAGTCATCACAGGGGAAGGAACCACTGAAAGCTTTAGAACAGACAGGGGTGTTAGACAAGTGTGTCTGCTGTGTCCGACGTTATTTAACACCTTACTCGACGATATAGACGACGAATGGAGCATCCGGAATGTCGAAGGAACAGTAATTGGTAATCAAAAGATATTTGTTCTTAAATTCGCAGATGACGTGGCCTTGGTAGCAGACTTTCCAGAAGAACTATCAAATATGCTTAAATCTTTAGGTAATTATGTTAAAAGAAATAGTCTGAAAATCAATGTAAAAAAAATCAAAAATAATTGTGTTTAGAAAAGGGAGGAGGAAAAAATTGGAAAATTGGAATATTCATGGAGAGTAATTAGAAGTGGTAGACAGATATAATTATTTAGGGTTGTAGTTCTATACCGGATCTACTTTTACGAAACATACATCCCTGCACAGGCAGGGAAAACTCAGAAAGCAATTAACGCAGCTCGGGGAGTCATGAAAAGATCCAACATAAAAGACTTAAGAAGAAGGTTATATCTGCTAGACACCTTGGCTAAGTCAGGTATGCTCTATGGGGTTGAATTTTGGGTTTGGGAGAAAAGAGAAAAATTAGAAAAAGTTCAGGGAAGATACGCTAAAATGATCATGGGTTTAGATAGGAACACGCCTAATTACATTTGGCGAATTGAATCGGGTCGAAGGAGCGTTGAATTTGAAAATAGGAAGAGAGCCTGCAAATCCCTAATTGAAATTCTGAATATGAAAGAAGGGAGACTTCCAAAAGTGTGTCTACTAGAACAATTAAGGGGAATAAAAAATAGAGATCCTTCAATAGGGGGAAAAAATTGATTGAAGCAATGGAAGAAGTTGGTGATGGCACAACCTTAAACTTACTTTGGGAAAAGCCAGAAATAGATCTTGTAGAGGGGAAACTAGAAGAAGGACTTCAAATCAAGTTAGATCAGGAAATCCAATAAGACTGGGCCAGAATAGACAAATCAAATTATTTCAAATTTCATAAAGACATAAAAACAGGAATTGAAAGAGAAAAATATTAGGATAGGAACCACATTAACGGTAAAGATAAAGAACAGTGGGCTAGGTTGAGATGCGGGAACGTAAGGAAAGCTGGAAATAAAGGGTTTAAAGACGTGTCGTGTAGGTCCTGTGGGATAAACGAAGAAAATTTAGCCCACGCCTTAACATGCGAGGCAATAAGGAAAGTTATCGGTGGAGAGGTGACAATTGAATTAGAAAAATGGCTTGTAAATTGCACGGAAGTAGAATTAGATTGGAAACTCTATAAAATACTTAAGGAAGAACCGAGCTTGGTACTGTGTCAGTATACGAGAGAATTTGAATCAAAAGCAAAGGAGCTAAACTGCAACACTCAATAGTTTGTATATAATTGTGAAATCTAAAATTATATGAGGTATGTTCAAAAAATAAGGTGACTTTATGGTTTTCTCAAAAAATATTCATTAATTCCTCAATATTTATGTTGTCCCCTTCAAAGAAATCCCCCTCAGATATAATACACTTGTGCCAACGTTTTTTCCAATCATCGAAGCACTTCTGATAATCATTTTGTGGTATAGCCTTGAGTTCTTTCAGCGATGCAGTTTTTATCTCCTTAATCGTTGAAAATCGATGCCCGTTCATGGGTCTCTTCAGTTATGCGAAAAGAAAAAAGTCACTGGGGGCCAAATCCGGTAATATGGAGGCTGAGGCATGACTGTGGTGCTGTTTTTGGTCAGAAAATCTTTCACAAGCAACGATGAATGAGCAGGTGCATTTTCGTGATGCAAAAGTCACGAATTGTTTTTCCAAAGTTCCGGACGTTTTTTGCGTATCGCCTCTCGCAAACGGCGCATTACTTGAAGGTAATACTTCTTATTGACCGTCCGACCTTGTGGTAAGAATTCCTGATGCACTACGCCACGGTAATCAAAGAAGACAGTGAGCAAAACCTTCACATTTGACCGAACTTGACTCAGGATGCTTCCACTGAGATGATTGGGCTTTAGTTTTGACGTCATAACCATATACCCACGATTCATCGCCAGTTATAACCCTTTTAAGAAAATCAGGATCATTATTGACTTCATTCAACATCTCCTGAGCGATGGTCATGCGATGGATCTTTTGATCAAAATTAAGCAGTTTTAGAACAAATTTCGCTGACACATGTCTCATGCCCAAAACGTCCGAAAAGATAGCATGGCATAACCCAACCGATATGCCAACATCTTCAGCAACTTCGCTGATGGTAATTCGGCGATTTTTCAACACAATTTCTTCCACTGCTTGAACGTTTTCATCTGTTGTTGACGTGCTGGGACGTCCAGGGCGAGGTTCGTCTTCGACATCCTCTCGGCCTTCTTGGAACAGCTTGTACCACTTATACACATTTTTCTTACTCAGAGTAGACTCACCGTATGCACGTGTCAACATTTTAAGAGTTTTAGAGCACTGGATTCCATTTTTCACACAAAATTTAATGCAAACTCTTTGCTCCATTTTTTTCGAAAGAAGAAAATCGCCGAGCACACCAAACCCTTCTAACCTTTTACGCCTCTGCCAGCAAAACAACAAGAGCTATATAGTCAAAACGGTGAACATATGATCGTGACGTGTAATTACTTTCATTTAGAAGCGTAAAAATAAAATAATAATTAGTAAAAGTAACTAGTTTATAAATTTAAAATTCAAAATCTCAGTATTTGTAAAAATTCAAATATTCGTAGAGTAGAAACTGTCAATTCAAGTTATTAATATATTATTATTAATATAATTTAAAGCTGCAATAAGCAAATTATTCAATTTCAATCCTCGTGAAAAATTGGAATAAATGTAAAGCCTTCGAAATCGAAAAATTTTTATAATAAGAGGAATTTTAAATTGAAAGGTTTTAATATATTATCAATTTAAAACATTCAAATTGAGCAATTTTATAAAACGACATTTGAAGAATTGTATTTTTTGAATTTTTTCATAGAGTAGATAAATTAAAAATTCAAGCCTTAATATTTGTTAAATTTTGAATATGCCTCAAGTATAATCTGATAAATTCAAATTATTTAATTTTGAAAGTTTTGAAATGAAAATGAAAATTCTAAATGTTTGTGTTTGGGGATTATCAGATTTTGGAGGCCCTTAATTCACGCCTAATCAAGTTAGAAGGCTTACAGTTGTCAATTTTACGATATTGAAACCTTATATTTAAAACCAAATTAAATTTCAATGTTAAACTTTCAAATTGTTTAAGATTTGATTCTTAAATTCAGAATTTTGTTAATGCTTTACATTTTTAATACTTTTTTTAAATTTGAATCATCGAGAAAAAAATATTACATTTTAGCAGACACCCCTTTTTTTACGTAGAAAAATTAATCTAAGAAATACCCCGTGCGTCAAGGTGAACAATCCGTCGAGAGGGAAAAATGGGTTAAGCCACATCTGCTGTTTGTGTGAAGAAACTCACTATCTTCGTTTTGACGTAAGTCTTCGAAAAAATGACCTTTAGGTCAAACTTTAGAGACTAACTTTTCTACAAAACGGCAGAAATAATCACAGCTTATCACATAAAAAAATGTTTTAATAACAAAATTTCCTCACTTACTTATTTCATGAAAACATTGGTTCTTGTGTACAAAATTGAAGAAGAAAAAAAATTTGATTGGAATATATTGATTTTTAAAGAACAAGAAGCTTTAAGCATTATAACGCTAGGCGTACATAATTTTAAAATATCTTCCGTTTTAATCTGATAGACTCAATATTAAAATGGAAGTTTTAATATTATCAGAACGAAATATTTACTTCAACTTCATGTACCTAGATGACAGTTTTGACTCGTCATGTTCAATTGTAATTTTTACATTATGTCTAATTGTCTACTGTGTTATGATTTGCAGTTAGAAGAAAGTTGTAAAAAATACAAAAGAGCGGAATTAAACTTCGGTTTTTAATCAAGGTCTTTGAAAAGGAGTATACATTTTTTGAAAAAATAAGTCTATTAAAAAGTGCTAGATCATGTATTTTTTGGTTCGATTCATAATTTTATTCAAATATGAAATTCCTTCCAAATTTATTCTTAATTATGCCAGAAATAAACATTTTTAATATCTTTTTCAAATAAAAAAGTCGGGTTTTTTACATAATTGTCGTTCTTCTTAAAAAACCTTTTTTTTAATGAGGTAATTAATTTATAAAGCATAAGCCTTTAAAATTTTATACAAGAAACTGAAAGTTAATGAATTATTTAAATTATTAGAAAATAAATTTATTTACGAACAAATTTATAAAAGCAAGTTTTTTTATTAAAAGAAAGCATTTAAAATAATTATTTTTTCAAAATTATAATTTTTAAACGGAATTAAATATGTAAACAGTTAAAAATGTAAAATGCAAACAAAAGCTTAATCGACCAGCTGGAAAATATATTTTTCTATACATGACCGGTGGAGAAAATCTTAAAGTTTCAACTTATTTTTCTCAATAAGTACAAAATAAAGGAAATAATTAAATAAAACTAAACAAAAAACTAAGAAAAATTATATATTTATTACAAATTAATTAAAAACGGCGTCAAATTCTTTTAAAAAATATAGACTATTGAAGTAAATAATATTTCTGTGAATTTCTAGCATCGATTTATATTATTTTTCATGATTGCGGTTTAAAAAATGTAATTAGCTCAGATATTAAAACAACAAAAATACGAAAATTATGATAATTTTTATGTCGAGTTTTATTATTAAATTCTAATAAAAATATTAAGCAAACTTATATTTTTTCTTAAAATTAGATTTTTGGAGTATCAGGGAAAATGACATTTTTGTAAGAATGAGTTACTTCTTATTTTGATTTGAAAAAATGGTTCATATTTATAACATGGCCTTAGCTAAACTGTAGAGGACTTCCGTTTCCGGCATGAAAGTGTAAAGTAGTGGGAATTGTGGATGCTGAGTTTTTCTGATATTAAAGTGAAATTTGAGGTGAGTGGATTGTGGAAGTGTGTGGAAGGGTGTGGAGGTGAGAGATCTAATTGAGGGATTGTGAGATTGTAAAGGGGAGGTAGATATTTTGGAGGATTGAGACAGATTTATGTGGAACTTTGTTTGGAGATTTGTGACAGGGTGGGAAGACTGTGTTGACGGATTGGTAGTAGCAGGTTTGGGTAGCGACAAAGAAAGGCGTGACAGGTAACAGACAGCGGCGATAGAGGCAGGGAAGATAAAAGACGGGAAAATTTGAATTTTATTAATGGCTAGTGGAGCGAGCATCTCCTCGGAAGAAACAGAATTAGAGCAGGAAGTCTTCAGTACGCCGAAAGAGATAA
>NC_046661.1:65346551-65347591 GCF_010883055.1 Belonocnema kinseyi
ATTTTCTGCCCTATCGAGGTGCTGCCTTCACCGTATTACGAAGTCGAATTCTTGTTTTCTCATTCTTCGTCAAATATGACGGTAAAGCAGTAGAAAGATTTTTTGAAGTTAGAAAAGTTTGACATGTATCACTCAATTTTTTCAGATCTGAAGCTTGGGCCAGGTTTTCTGGACATAGTCTTTTTAAAAAATTGTAAAAAAAGTTGTCTCGAAAAATATAATTTTTTAGTTCAAAAAAAAAAAGAAACTAGAAAGAAGTTTCGAGATTAACCAGTGGTAAAAAAATTTATACTTGGTAATTTTTTACTTAATTTTTTTATTGAAATAATCAAATATTCACACCAAAGAAAAAAATTTTCTAATGTTTAAAGTTTTTGAAAATTATGGTTTGAATGTAAAATAACAACAATTTAAAAAAAAAAAACATATTTCTGGATAACATATTTTAGTTGAAAATATACATGGTATTTTTTTTTTAAATTACAAAAAATCTTCCGAAAATCGAATTGTTAATTTAAAAAATTATAAAGGAATTTTGAGAAAAGTTAGTGCTGATTTAAATGCTGCAAAATTTATTTGTAAAATGTTATCATCTTCGAGGCAAATTTAGAGAGAATTTTTCTTCCATTTAAGGCACAAGTGTTTTTACATCAATTTTTCTACACATTTTTTGTAGAATTATTTTAATTTTAAATTTAAACAATAACTTTTTAACACTAAATATTAAACAAAAATTTATTCGATAAAAATATTTTATTATCGTAATTTTAATGAATAAATAATATTGATTATGAAACAATTTTATATAGGGAATTTTATTATTTGAAAATTTTCAAATTCGGTAATATTATAAACCGCTCGGGAATTTGATTAGTTTTTGAATTTTATTATTCGAGACAGAGAGAGTTTTACCGAATCAGGAATTTGATTTTTTTCATGTATTTGAGCCGTCCCTGTAAAATTACACAAAATTCTCTGTAATTATAATATCGGCACCTGAATCTTGTCTATGTTTTCCCTTGGCGCGGATCCAGAGAGGT
>NC_046661.1:65347691-65359499 GCF_010883055.1 Belonocnema kinseyi
CCTGTTGTGTTTATACATATATATGTACCATTTTACGGTGAGACAAAAATACCTGGGGGGGGGTAGATCGCCGTTTCGACACCATTGTGGATTCGCGCCTGGTTTTCCTACAGTATTTATTTTTAAAAATGTGTGTATAAATTTTTGAAATCACAAGTTATAAAGATAATCTCAATTAAAAATTTAAAAATTCGCCTTACACCCAACTTTGATCCTTGGGTCTTGGCGATTTTTTCTTAATGCATTTCAGTTACTGATAAACGGGAGTAAAATAAAAAGGAATATCTATCAGAAAATAAATTATTAAAATACAAAAAAATTGGGGAGACTTTTTTGACCTCTAGATAGTAAAAAAGGAAGACGTCCGAAAATTTAAAAACTAATTTAAAAGCTAATTATTCTCTTTTAAGATACCAATACAATTTACAAAACATTAATTGTAAAATTTTCAGATTTTTCAGCCTTCAGTTTAACAACTCAAATTTTAACGTTAAAATTTACCTCATTTTCAGCATACAGGCTTATTGTTTGAATTTTCACAATTTTCGTTATAAGTTATAGGTTACGCCAAAAATAACTTATTCTGGGATTCGAAATTGCTACAACGTGAAAAGGTAAAAAGTGTAAATTCAATGTATTCAGATTGAAGTATGCTATTTAGTCTACAGAGCAACAATTCCTAAAATATATAAAGTTTTAATAGTTAAGAAATTTTAAATTTGTAATCTTCAGTATATTGAATAATTCGAAATTTAAAGGTATTTAAATATGTAAGAATGATTGAATTGAAATTGTTCGATAATTTGAGATTGAAACATTTCAAATTATTTAGTTAGAAAGTAAAATCGTATAAAGTTACAAAATGAGAAATGAACATCTTTTAATACTCGAATCATTATTTAGGAACAATTAAAATCGTATAACTTCAGATAAGTTTGAAAGTAGGCCTATTAAAAATTAGAAGTGCCTGAAAGAACTCAACAAAGGTTTAGTTTAAAAAGCTATTTAAGAGAGTGCTTTTTCAAGTTTTATTAATTTATTTTTTTGATAATCTGGCATCCTCACCAATTTTTTAATATAATATAGCGCCTGATTTTGGTCAACTTTAAAATATATATATTTAATGTTCGCTCAAGGTCAGTTTTGTTCAAAGCGCTTGTTCCTGGATGAATTGCTTCTTATTGTTTCCGCTTTTCGTTATGTCACTCATTGATTGTGTTTTTCATAGAAAACATTGAAATCTGGGTTTTTCATATTTATAAAATTATAATTAAAGGTCACTAAGGGTAATTTTCTGTGCAAAATATTGATTTATAAAGAATATTTTGTCAAACTATAGAACGGATTTCTTCACCCAAAGATACGAACCTGAATTGTACTATAGTAAAGACAGCCGGAAAAATTAGACGTAAGCGAATTAAAAAAAAAAAACCTTGGCCGACCTATAAATATTCATTTGTTCCCCGACACATTAAAAAGAAAATCTTCGATACGCTTTAATTGCAACAATTTTATTAAAGAAAAAGATCATAATTTTTACATACATTTCTTAAAATAAAAAATTATCAACAAGATTTGTAGAAAATATATTAAAGAATAAAAGAGAGGTTAGCTTGGGCGAACGCAAGGTAGACGAAAGGAGAATTCGCGGTGGAAGAATCGTTAGTTATTACCAATAAAAAGTGAGACGGGGTGGCGAGTGAGTTCTAAACTAAAGTGAAGTGGCCTAAAGTGACAAGCAAGTGTTATATAATGTTTCTGTTCATGGGAAATGTGTAAAAATTCGCAAGGAAAAGTGGGCATCATCTCCCTAGGTTAGGTTCAATATCACAAAGATGAGCGGGATAAATTTGGACAATTCGGATGTTAATTCTGGCCAGCACAATAAGAGGGCAGCACCGGTCGAGGAAACAGAGTTGGAGTATAAAATTCAGGTGAAAACGTCGACAACAACGGAGAAAAGGGCAAGAGGGAGGCCGAAAGAAGAAGTAAAGGAGAAAAATAGCCTTAGTGTAAAATGCGTGGAGTATTTTGTTGGGCAAGCAGGAAACAAGGATGGAACGAATTGGCGAAGATTGACAGAAGAAGCATTTCGTAAAAACAGCAAGCTAACTCATTCGCTGATTCGGAGAAAAGAGGAAGGGGTGCCGGACGATTTCGAAAACGAGAAGTCATCAGAGCCAAAAGATACAGGGGGTACAAATTCAGAAGAAAATTGTGACGCTAAAGCAGAAGACGAGGGGAAAAGAAAATCTTCCGAAAGATTTTAAACGAAGAAAGTAACGACAGAGAATAACAGAGAATTCACCTTAAAATCGCTAGAGTCGGTGATTCAAAAATCAATTGATAGCTGGTGGGAAAAGAAGGGAAAACTGGAGTGCTTTCAAGTACGAAATAAGTGCGAGTAACAGTCAAATAAGATTCAGAGAATGACAGTAGAGAGTGAGGAAAAGGACGGAGTTATATTCGCGGCAAAGGAGAGAGAGATTGAATGGTTGCAAGAAATTGCAAACTTAAAACATCAATTAAGGACTAGTGAAGCAAGGGTGGCAGAATTGGAGAAATTAGCGTTACAATCAACAGAAAATCGGGTGTTGCAGAGGGGAGAAGATGAGACGAATAGTGAGAGAGTAGCTGAACCAAGAGAAAAGGAAGATGCACTTCGCAGGGATAAACAGGAGACAGGAAGCGAAGAAGTCACTCAGAACCAACAGGAAGAAAATGAAATAATGGAACACCCAAGTTGGCTTGGGGATAATGGATTAAGGTACGAGCTAGAAGAAAGAACAAATAGAAAAAACTGGATAGTAGTGAGGGTTTTCAGAGCAGTATGAATAAGAAGACTAAAGAAAGAAATACAAGAAGTACTTCTGGATATGACGGGTGGACAAATTTTTATTGAAGGTATAAGAGTGATAGGTGGGGGCATGCTAATTAAAATGGAGTCCTGGTTAGCCAAACGAAGATTACTGGAACAGAAGAGCAGACTGCAGGGAACGAAAATAATGATAGAAGATTATTTGACGCCGAGAGAAAAAGAAGTCCAAAGGTAGATAGATAACGAGGTGAGAAGGGGCAAAAAGAAAGGAGAATTTGCCAATAGAAATTACATGAGGTGGACAGTGGGGAATCGAGAATTGGTTTGAAACGAGGAGGAACGAGTGGTGAAAGAAAAGCCCTTTCAGAATGGACCAGGTTCCCCAAAAAAATGGAGAGCCTGGAGAGAATAATTTCAGAATGATTAGGGGAATTACATGGAACATAGCAGGAGGTAACGAATTGCTGGATACGTCGGATTTTTGGGAGAAATATGACCTAGTAATACTTCAGGAAACCTGGATGGAGGACAGCAATCTACAGGAGTTTAAGAACAGGCTTAATAAAAACTTTTACTGGAGCTTTGGAGATCGCTAGGGAATTTTAGGGAAAAAAGGAGAAGGAGAGGGGGCAGAATCAGCAAAGGTAAATAGAAGAAACACTTCCAAAAATTACTTTCAACAGAAAAAACAGAGAGAGGCGTAGGGAGTAGTGACACAGAAAGCAAAAAAGAGAAGGTTAGGAAAAAAGAAGTAGGTATGGAAGGAAAACCAAGAGGTGAAAAGGAGATCGTAGGAACAAGTGAACTAGATAAGGAGATAACAGTCGAAGAGATGGTTGGAAATATTAAAACAATGAAAGCAGGAAAAGCCCCGGGAGAAGATGGAATTTCCATCGAATTCATTAAAGGAATACCAGAAATTTGGGCTCAGGAGATGCATCGTATTTTAAATGGATTTTGGTTAAACGGAAAAATAGGAAATGGATGGGAAAAAGCAGTGATAGCACCAATTTTTAAAGGGGAAAATGAGGAAGATACGGGAAATTATCGAGGCATTTCACTTCTAGACACGGGGTACAAAATATTGGCTTCTGTTATGGATGAAAGATTAAGGGATTGGTTAGAGACAAACGGGCTGTATAAAAAGACTCAAGCGGGTTTCAGGAAAAAGAGATCTACCAGGCACCACATATTTGTCCGTAACGCGTTAATTAATAACCGTCTTAAGCGAGAAAAAGGGAAATTATATACTGCATTCATTGATTTAAAGAAGGCATTTGATACGGTGGATAGGGAACTTCTCTACCAGAAATTACAGAAAATCGGAATTCAAGGAAGGATGCTGGACATAATCAGGACAATATACAGGGTTACAGTCAACAAGGTCTTGACGGCAGAGGGGAACACGGAATGTTTTGAAACGAGAAGAGGGGTGAGACAAGAATTGCCACTGAGTCCCTCACTGTTCAATATATTTTTGGACGACATAGACGATGAATGGGTTCGAAAAAACGAAGGTGGAACAGTAATAGGCAACGAAAAAGTGTTCGCCCTTAAATTTGCAGACGACATAGCAGTAGTTGCAGATTTCTCAGAAGGGCTAAGCAATATGCTGAAAACTCTGGAGAGGTACGTGGATTTGAACGGACTCGAAATAAATGTAAATAAATCCAAGATAGTTGTTTTTCGAAAAAGAGGGAGGAGAAAGAAAGGGGAAAAATGGAAAAATTATGGAAACAAGGTGGAAGAAGTGGACTGTTTTAAATACTTAGGATATTGGTTTTCCTCAAGCGGAAAACACAGGAAACATGTCAGAATCATGGCAAACAAAATGCAAAAGGCAGCTAACATAGCATGGGGAGTCATGGCAAGAGCAAACATTTCAGGGCTAAATGGAAGATTGTATCTGATGGACGTTCTCGTAAAATCTGGCGGCTTGTATGGAGTAGAAATTTGGGGTTGCGAGAGGTGGAAAGATTTAGAAAGAGCGCAAGCGAAATTCATAAAAATGGCAGTGGGTTTGGATAAAAATACTCCCGGATATATCTGGAGATTGGAAGCAGGTCGTAACAGCGTAGAAATAGAAGCAAGAAATAGGGCTAGTAGATATATGTATAATCGGGATTTTGGAAATGACGGAAGGTAGGCTGCCGCATATTTGCTTAAAAGAGGAGCTCAGAGGAATTCAAAACAAGGATCCGACAGAGTGGGGCAAAGGATTAATGGAGGCCCTGAAGGAGATCGGAGACTGAGAAACTTTGAAGTGGGCTTGGGAAGGAAAAGGGGAAAAATTAAAAGAGATTGAGAATAATTTCGCTAAGGGTATTAGGATAAAACAAGAACAAGAGATCCAAATGGATTGGGTGAGGGTAGACGAATCTTCTTACTGTCATTCGTACAGGATGTAGAAAAATGAACTGGGGAGAGAGGAGTACTGGCGTGATAAAAAAGTAGGATATAAGGACAAGAACCAATGGGCTAGGCTGAGATGTGGCAATGTAGGTAGAGCAGGAAACAAGGGTTTCAAAGAAACAGGATGCAGGCTATGTGAAGAGGAAGAGGAGAACATGGAACACATTTGGAGGTGCAGGAAAGCTAAGGAAAAAATTGAAAATAAATGGATTGATGAAGTAGAGAAATGGGTGGGAGATAGGTATGAACCCAATTTAATAGAAAAGTTATATAACACTTTGTCGGGGAAACTGAATATCGGTCTCTGCAGATATGCGAGCGAATTTGAGAAATTTTCCAAAGAAGAAGTAAGTGAGGAGGTAGTAGAAGAGGAGATTGTAAGCGACGATGGTATGAGTAATGTATGATGGTATGAGCATGTGATATGTAACTTTTTGTAACGAAGCAGATCAAAAGTATCAAAGTATAAGTATATATAAGTATTATTAAGAAGGTATAAATCTAGTATATGTAAAAGTCCGAGGAGGATGTACATGGAGAAATAAATATTCTATTCTATTCTATTAAAGAATAAAATCATTGTCCCGGAAGTTACAACCGAAAATTATTATTTAAAAAAAAAACTTGTTCTAAATGGGGCCAGACTCGCGAACAGGAAAAATCGCGAAAAGAAAGTGAATTTCAAAATTGAAAAGTAAAAAATTGAAAACAGTGACACAAGTGTAAACGTTCGATTGAGTCTTCATAAACAATGTTCAATTTAAAAATCAATTCAAATTAATAGATTCTTAAATGAACACCTTTATTCAATTTCAAAGTCTTATTGAAGTGTTATTTCAGTATGAAATATTCCATTTTTAACATATTCAATTTGGAAATTGAATAAAAAAACAACAATTTTCAATAGTAAACAAGTAAAAAATGAATTGTCACCATTTCAGAGTGATAAATTTAAACTTTGAATGTTACAATTACAATTTTTCTATTTTGTAATTTGTAATTTGAAAGTAAAAGTATTGTATTTCGATTTTCAAAGAATAGTTGAAAAATTTTTAATTTAAAAAAATCGAATAACCTGTACGTTTTTGAATGTTTTAAATTAAAGAAAAAATTGAGCTCAAAAATTTTGAAAGATTAAAAAGATTGTTTTTAAGATTTCTAGGAAGATTTAAAATAATTTTTTATTTCGAAAAAGTCCATAACTCAAAGAGAATGTTTAAAAATATTCCAAAACATTTCAAAAAATTTACAACATTGCAAAAAAATCTGGAAGCTCTTGAACCAATTTTGTATGCAGGATTTTACAAAAATATTAGAAAAAATTGGAATCCGTTTAAAAGATATTCAAAAGTTCCGAAAAATTTTAAAAATCATTTTAAAAGATTTGAAATAATTTAAAAGAAAATTAATACCTTTGATGGTTTCAAAATTAAATGTTGACTTTTTATGTTGAAAAATGACATCATTTTAAGAGGAGGTATAAAAATATGAGACCACTGAAAAAATTCCGAAAGCGATGAATGAAAAATCACCAAAAATGAAATCTCTGACGACCGAATCGCGAAATTTCAGACAGTAAATGTCCAAAGTAAAAAATCTCCGAATTATGGAGTTCCCGAATTTAAACATGAAGAAAAGAATTTTCGATCAATATTATTTATTGAAAATACAATAATTAAGTAATTTTATTAAATTATTGTTTGAATTTAAAAGAATAATAATTGTTTAATTTTTTTTAATACTATGTACATTATCAAGTAAAATTTTTCATGCAGTAATATACATATTTTTTCATCATTGTTTTTTTAATTTCAAAACATAATTTTTTAAACTTTAAACATTAAAAAAATGTATTTGATACAAATATTCGATTATGGTATTTTAAATAATTAATCTTTAATAAACAACAATTTTGTCTATTGTTTAAATTCAGAAATTTTCTAGTTTGGATATTTTATAATTCAGCAATTTTCTGTGGGGAATTTTCGAATTCAGTAATATCTTAGGGTGCAGTCTCATGGAGGGTAGGCATTCAGTTGTCCGAAATTTCATTTTCCCTAAAAGACATGCCGAAAAAATCACTATATTTAAGGACGGTGAAGGCATAAATCACAGAGGGGATCCCGATGGGGAATTCAGTGAAAATCATTATACAAACATACGTTTTATGGCGTTTATGAGGATTCTTTGACATTTTCATTTGCTTCGACTTTTAAATTCGAGACAGAACTTTGAAAACTAGGCAACTGATAAGTGAATACATAAATAAGAAATACCAATAAATATAAGACAATGTTGAAATCAAAAATTATCTATATAATTAATTTTCTATTGTAAAATATACCATTTCTATGGTTACAGATGTTTGTAATCTCATTTTGATTTTGATTTAAATTAAATCATGTAAATTATTATTCAGTAATGAAAAATGAATATTAATATGACTGAAAAATAATAAGATGATGGTTTCTCAAATATTCCACTCTTTTCAAATATTTCGGAAATATTTCAATTTGTTTAAAAAAATGGCAAATATTTCACAAAGATTTCAAATATTTCGCAAAGATTTTTGATAAATTTGAAATATTTTACAAAGACATCAATGATTTCCCAAGGATTTTAATAATTTAACAACTATTATTAAATATTTCAAAAAATTTTCACAAAGAATAGAATGATTTTCAAAAGTTAAAAAAAATGTCGCAAAGATTTTGGATGGATTAAAAAGATGTCAGCAAGACTTAAATGATTTTTAAAAGACTTCATAAAGATTTCAATCATTTTTACCAATGTGACCAAACATTTGAACAATATTTCAAAGATTTCAATAATTTCACAAATGTTTCAAAAATATTTCAAAGATTTCCAGATTTCAGAAAGATCTCAATGATTTCCCAAACATTTTGAATATTTCGCAAAGATTTAAACAATTTCCAAAACATACCAAGTAATTCAAAAATATTTTTAAGACATTTGAAAGATTTCGAATATTTCAAAAAGATTTCAAAGATGTCAAAAAGATTTCCAATAGATTAAAAAATTTCGCAAAGGCATAAATGATTCCCAAAGATTTCAATAATTTCACAAATGTTTCACAAATATTTCGAAGATTTCAAATATCGCGCAAAGATTTAAACAATTTCACAAATATTATCAAATATTCTTAAAATTTTTTAAATATTTTAAAAGGATTTTAATGATTTTCGAAAGATTTCGTAAAGGCTTCAATGATTTCCCAAAGATTTCAACAATTTAAAAAATATACCAAATATTTTATAAAGATTTCAATGGTTTTCCAAAGATTGAAATATTTCGCAAAGATTTCACAAACATTAAAATAATTTCCTAAAGATATCTCGAAGATTTGAAAGGTTTCGAAAAGGTTTTGGATTTAAAAATATTTAAAAAAATATTTCACAAATATTTCGGATAGATTATTAATATTTCACAGAGAGATACATTATTTCCAAAATATTTTAGGTAGATTTTTTGAGAAACTAAAAGAACCTGATGAATTTGATCATTCGATTTCAGAGGGGTGCAAGTCAATACTTTGCTCCTCCCTGATCGATTCCTGGTGGATTTCTGGATAATAACATTCTAATATTGTTAAAAGTAATGTGACAGTTTAATCTACGAAATAAAAGTGAAAGCCTTTTTTAGAACAAGATTATTGTTTCTATTGTCCAAGACTCTTCTTCTTTGTGTTATTAAAAAAAGGTTATATAATTATTACAAAACGCCACCTAACGTCAATTTGATTTACAGATCAATACAAAATTCGCAAGCAGAAACCTATCTGTCAGTTGTTTCAAAAGGGTCTAGCCATCTAGTAATTTTTTTGGTAAAATGAGTTTTATGGTAAAATTAAATTTTGGACAAATGAATACCTACCCCCATGGAGGTAGTATAGTAGAATAGGGGAACAGTTTAGACGATTGAGGAGACTGCGAGAGCTTGTGCAGGCACATCATTGGTAAAAACTGTTCCACTATTCTACTACTCTATCTTCATGAGACTGCATCCTAACTGTCGGGAATTTTATTTTTCGCGAACTTTTCAATTCGAAAGTTTTATATTTCGGCATTTTTATAATTTCCGGAATTTTATTATTCAGAAATTTTGCCATTCACGAATTTTACAGTGTCGGGAATTTTATTTTTCAGTATTTTTCAGTTGCTTCTTCCGAAAAATAAAATTCCCGCCACTGTAAAAATTCTCGCAATTCTGGACAATTTATAATAATACTGAATTTGAGAATTCTCGCCAGAATTCTGTTGTTGTTGAAAAAGTGCATTTTATTCTTTTTAACTTACAAAAAAGTTCGCAAAACAAAATTTAAAAAAATAAAAATTCGCTCTAAACCAGTGCTGAATTGAATCCTACAAATTTTTTTTTTGTTTGAAGCGCACGTGTTTTCAAATTTATTTTTGCATAACATTTGTATACGATTATTTTTATTTTAAATTAAAACAATAATTGAAAAAATTAAACATTAAACAAAGTTTCTATAATTAAAATATTTGATTATTGTATTTATAATAAATAAATAATATTAATTAAAACATTATTTTCTCAATTGCTACAATTCGGGAATTTTCTATTTTGTATGTTTTGTAATTGGACAGCATTCGGTCTGGAATTTTATTATTAGGGAATGCGCCAGTGAAATTCTGTTTGTCTAATTTTTGTTGCCAATGCGAAACGTAATCTGGCTTATAACTGCCGTCTTAGCATCTAAAAACCGAAAGAACAATTTTCCTGCCATTCGGAATTATAACTACATTTTTATAAGAATGTTAGAATATATAATAATTAAGAAATTGGAAAATACATACGAGAACTTGATTAGACGAATAGTATAAAAAATCCATAGAAATTGCAGACCACGACAATAAAAATAAATACTAAATAATATCAAAGAACTATATATAGATAGTGCGCTAAAAGTTTTATCAGTTTGAATACAAATATAATGTTATAGAGTAAAAAAATTATAACTTATAAAAGAATATAAATTAGAAGAAATAATTTTTAAATAAGATGAAATATATGAAACCGAAATAAAAAATATTCATGGCCTTTTCTCTCTGGCATTTAATAAAGATAACCGTGTTTTGGAAAGTTATAAATGTAACAAATTTTTTAATTGGGAATTTACTTTCAATTTAAATGGTTCATGTCCGAGCTAAGTTACCATAAGTGCGCATCGAGAGGCCTACTAAGATATGGGTGCTATCTACGGGTTGCGGTGGGTAGAGGGGAACTGACAATTTTCGCCGGACGCGCCGTCTACATTTATTGCGGGTAAATAAGCCCGCACCGCATCTACGTTTATAATATCTTTGTCCAAACCCACAAACTTGCCTGCCGTGCAGACTACCGATATTTGGTGCAACTAATCTCATTCCGTATCTAGGACCTAGGGTCGTATTCATAGTCCGAAATTAAGATAATGCTTACGTCTGTCTTCATTAAGACCACCTTATCGGTTTAAAGTCATGATGTATTCAGAGATATACTTTAAGATGATGTGTATGTTCCGATTTGAGTATATGAGAGTTTTTTAAAGCTTTAAAGTTGGCAATGCCATGTATAAGCATAGGCATCATTGCGCACCGGCAGCCTATGCTTATACATTGGCATTGTCAACTTTGAAACTTTAAATAACTCTCAACTGCTCAAATCGGAACATACCCGATCTTTGGTAAGTTCAAAATTTCAAGCATGATCTTATTTTGTGTAAGATTAGCTTTAGTAAGACAAAACTGACCGGCGCACAGTGGGGCAAACGTACATTTTTTTGGTTCAAAATACGATTTCGGGTGAACCTGTGCACCAATTTGCATGTTTTTTTAAAGCTGATAAAATTTCAAACAATGTTGTCGAATCTGATTTTTAATTGAATTTTTGAATTTTTTTATAAATGAATAAATATGACGAGAAAAATGACCATTTTTTATATTTGACGTCCCTGGTGCTCGTCAGTAATAGGAAAATTGTTGTAATCATCAACGTTTTAAAGATTTACATTATATCAAGATACTCCATCATGATACAATAAACAAAGAAAATTTTTATGAACAAATTATTTGTTAAAAATGTGTTTTCTATCATTTTCAATAATTTAACGTTATTAAGTCATATTGCAAGAAATTTGAATGGAAACAATATTTTAACGGAGAAAATTTCTCTTCAAACTATTTTTGTTAATATTATAAACAATTGCATGATTCGAGCACTTAACGACGTAAAAAATCGTTTTTTTCAATGCTGATCCTTTTAATTGGGAACTTGTCATAATTTTAGCAACATCCTTCACTATTTGATCAATTTTATTTATTTTTAAACGAATTTAATAAACAAATGCATTATTCGGGCACGTGATGCCGAAAATATCGTTTTTTTCTATGGCAGTCCTTTTAATTAAGAACTTCATATTAATTTCAGCAACATTTATAATTAGTTTATAAATTTTATGATTTTTCAAACAAATTTAACAAACAAGTGCATTATTTGGGCATTTGTGGGCGGAAAAACTCGTTTATTTCCAATGCCAGTCCTTTTAATTGGGAACT
>NC_046661.1:65359599-65361583 GCF_010883055.1 Belonocnema kinseyi
TATGATTTTTCAAACAAATTTAACAAACAAGTGCATTATTTGGGCATTTGTGGGCGGAAAAACTCGTTTATTTCCAATGCCAGTCCTTTTAATTGGGAACTTTGCGATAATTTCAGTAACACTCATAATTACATTATTACTTTTCTGTTTTTGTTAAACAACTGTAAGTACTAAATAAAAAAAAAATTCTAAAATTATAAGAACTGACTGAAAAAGAACGAGTTTTTACGTCGACAAGTGCCGGAATGATGCATTTTTAAATTAAATGTATTTAACAAAAAAATATAATTTATCAATAAATTCTGAATTTTTCTGAAATTCTGAGGTTCCTAATTTTTAAAAATTCACTTTGAAAAAAAAAATTCTGACGACAAATGCCTGAATAATGCATTTGTTTATAATATTAACAAGAAGTCTTAAGAGAAATTGTTATTAAAATATTATTTCCATTAAAATTTCTTGCAATATAACTTTTCAAAACACGTTAATGTATTGAAAATTAAAGAAAGCACTTTTTCAACAAATAAATTGTGTATAAAAATTCTTTTTGTTCATTGTATCATGCTGGAATATCTATATTTAATATAAATCTACGAGACGTTGGCGATTACAACAATTTTCCTATTATTGACGAGCACCAGGAACGTCTAATAAAAAAAGAGCAATTTTTTTCGCCATATTTTTTATTTATAGAAAAATGGAAAAACTTAATTAAAGATCAGGCTCGACAACTTTCTTTGAAATGTTATCAGCTTTAAAATACATGCAAATCGGTCAACAGGTTCAGCCGGAATCGTATTTTGAATCTAAAAATGAACTTTTTCCCGTTGAAAAAATATATTTCTTAAAAATTTCAAAACATTATTCACACGTTATAGAAAATAAAAAAGTGACAGAGCTATATTAAGAAAAAGCCATAATATTTTGAATTAGGGCTCGTTTTCTATTACTAAAAGAATTATATGCAATAACATTTTTAAAAAATCGTGAGACAAAGGTCTGAAACTTTGAAAATTCTCAACAAAGTAATATCTTAAAAAAGTATGGCTTTCCTTAATAAAATTTTATTTAAGACGATCTCAAGTCAACAAAAATGTTGACTTAGAAAAAACTCTCGTTTTTCAATAAAAAGTAAGGTTAAGGTTTCTTTATAAGATTATCTAATTCGACTATGAATACATATGTTGGTTTTAAATTTTAATCCTGTCTTAAGCAATGTTTATGAATATCTATTCCACCAGACGTCTTAGCGAAGATCGAATTTTTTTAGTTTTTCTTAAGATAGCGGCCTGTGAATCTAAACGCTGCCTCAAACTTATGCGTAAGGAGGACTTACACTCAAGCTCGGACTATGAATACGACCCCATATTTACTGTCGCACTACTCGGGTTGACAGGGAGGGGGAGGTAGTAAGCTTGTTGGGGAATCCACGAGAGGCGCGGCAGTAGAAAGCATCTACTGCACATGTAAGAAACCTGGCTGCCTTGACAAGACAAATAGGGTTCTAAGACTTTTCGTGGCAGAAACGATAGGTTCACTTAGCCTTTAGTTTTCGGGGACTCCACGAGGGTGCGCTGATCTGGAATTTAATGACCCCTCTGAAATACATTGAGTGCCGTACCAGTGCTGCCAGAACGAGCTACAAATTTACGCCCACCATACCTACCGTTTGGGAACTGCAAAACATAAGGTGCATGATTACCACTGTGAGTTCGTGTGTAAGCCGAAAATGCAAGATTCGACTTCGGTTTTCTGCTGTACGATGATTGCCGATCTGAAAGCTTCGGAAGACTTCGGTGGTCTTCTATTTATATCTCGATCTCCATTTGAAAGAAATGGAAGAAATTGGCGAATTTAATGTTTCGCGTGATTCTTAATTTCATGCATTAGTCGATTTTGAGGTTATGTTTTTCAGGTGTATATAATATGCAGAATGAATATTATTACTATTATATATATATATATATATATATATACATACAAC
>NC_046661.1:65361683-65372945 GCF_010883055.1 Belonocnema kinseyi
AGTTCCCAATTAAAAGGACTGGCATTGGAAATAAACGAGTTTTTCCGCCCACAAATGCCCAAATAATGCACTTGTTTGTTAAATTTGTTTGAAAAATCATAACATTTATAAACTAATTATAAATGTATCCTAAAATCCTTTAAAACATTTTAAATCCTTTAAAATCTCTTGAAATTTTTCAAAGCTTTTGAAAATTCCTTGCAATTTTAAAAATACCCTAAAATATTTCAAATCTTTTAAAATCTCATATAGTCCGGGGAAATTAGCTTGAAAAAGTTGTATTTCCAGAAAAAAAAAGATAAAAGTTTTTTTTTCTTTATAATCATGTCCCTCAAGGCATTAGAAATAAATACCAAAAAAGTTCCCCGTTAGATCGGCGCCACAAACACCTCTAGCCTCGAAAAACAACCCTTAAACGCGTAGTAGCACTGGTTTTTGGCTATTATATACGAAAGGGTGCATCGGGATGATTTGGCGAGTAGCGCGAAATGTCCTCGCGCGCTTAGTTTTCGGCCCATAACTCATAAACGGGCAGTTTTTGGGCAAAAATGCATAGAAGAAAATTTGTAGAGCTGAAAATTTCATTTTCGTACCAGTACATTGTTTTTGCATTACGTCACTTTGGACAATAATAATTAATTTTTTTTAAGTGTACGTACAAGCGCTCGGATCTTATGTCCACACTACCTGTAAGGTAGAGTTCTTGGTGCGTTTTTATATATTGTGGTTTACAAACGAAGGATTAAATTCTCTAAAAAAAATGTAATTTAACATTCCATAGTTGAATATATAACAATTCAAAAATCGTTTTTTTAAGCTTTCTTATAAAACCCATTATTTCTGCTACACTGTTAAAAATAATATTAAATTTAATATACCCATGTGTATTAAAATTAATATATGAAGTACATGAAATCGCCATTAAGAGCACGTATATTAAATTTCATATACATTCATGTTAATCACTTACCAGAAAAATCATATAATTTCATTTTTCACAAATTTAAAATAAGCTTAGCTGTAATTTTCGATTCTAAATAATAAAACATGATACATTCTTACTGTTTACCAAACATAAAATTGAATTACAAGTCGAAAAGTTTAATTAAGCAAATAAATAACAGACTATAGCTACAATTAATTGTATTCCCCTTAAATTTTGACCATTTAGAGCAAAATTAGGAAAAACTTTACCCGCACATTGCACTTTCATTATAAATAACAATTGAGTCTACGAATTCTAGATTATTAATTTCATTGAGAATATTTGACAAGATTTAAAGAAATGAAAGCAGGTTGAGTTTTCACGCACATTGCTATACTGACCTGTATATTAAATTTAATACACATGTATATTAAATTCACTACACCAATGTATGTTAAATTTCAGTAGCGGTAGTGCATATTTGCTTCACACACATGTATATTAAACCTCATACAGATTTTTCTAACAGTGTAGAGATTGCTTTATTCAGACCTTGATCTCTTATCTCTAAGAATGCCGTTAAAGTTGCTTTTACGTGGTGAACTCGTTTGTAAGGGTCCCAAGCAATCTTAACTGACGGCATAAACTATTCGTCACATGCGGAACCACATAAATACTATAGTCCGTAGATTTAAGAAAGGGACCCTCTCTATCCACTCGTATTACAGAGTCAGTAGTAAATGTGCTAAAGTACTATGAGGCGGTTGTGTTTCGAAATTCATCATGGCTTTAGCAAGTAAATGTTTTATATGCAAAAAAAGTTAAGTTTAGGTGAGACAGTCGAAGTAAAAAGTGCAATTGACAATCTTAGACGGGTGAGTGAAATTCGCAAAGATGGATACCTGAACTTATTACAAAGAGTTGACTCGATAGAAGTACATAAAATATGTATATAATTATTGAGACTGCTATAACACACAAGATGTCGATCTTCTTGTTTTAATAATTGCTCTCTCTCTCTCTCTCTCTCTATTCTTCTAAAAGATTATATTTTTTTTTTAAAAGAAGGGCAAGAAAATGTTAAATTTCGAATTTATAGTTCCCAACGCTTGCAAAACAGTGGCTTTTTGAAAAATTTCAAGGAATCAGTTCTATTTGCGCATACATTCAGTGGGTGTGATACTAGGTACTCTTTCTTTGGGCACAAAAAACTAAAAACGAATACTTTGCTCAGGAATCATATGCTCCTGGCGAAACTTGAAGATCTTGTGACGATTTTCAACAACCCTGTTTCGACACATGATGAAGTTGCAGCCGCGGAGGAACGATTTATTTTGGCATTATTTAAGGACACATCCTCTGAAATTAGTCGGAATGATTATAGATTTGTTTTTTTTAACTAATCTGTGAGTCAGTCCAGTCATGCTGTCCTTTTGTGTGACTTCCGCCTACTTCTGCCGCTGCTCGTCAACACTCTTATCGTGCTTTTCATCAAATTCAAATGTGGCGAGGGATAGAACTTGAACCAGAAGAGTGAGGCTGGAAAAAAACTAGTGACAGCTTATCACCGGATTACACAACAGAAACACCAAATCCAACAAGCCTGATGAATTTGATTGTTTGCTTATGCAAAATAGGGTGTAGACAGCGATGTACATGCGCAAAAGCTTGTCTACGATGTCCAGTCATGTGCCTCAACTGCCAAGGTCAGGGTTGTCTTAATACAGAAGAAGATGATGATATAGAAGATATAATGGAAGATAAGGCACATTATTATGAACGAAATATTCATTCGCAAAGTCGAAACTTACAATAAGCCAATCATACAATATAAAACTGGAATAATGTTCAAATTCTGCATAGTGAAAGTAATAAGAGAAAGAGGGAATTCATGGAAATGCTTTATATTAAAAAACAAAAAAAAGTTATCTATTAATTTAAAAACCGATTTTGATGGGTTGAACAAATGTTATGCTAATATGATTAATTACATATAACGTAGCTGTTTCATGAATTCTGTTTTTCTTTTACTTTCTCTATTTCTGATGTAATTGTGACAGATATTTATATTGTGTTTACAACAGATTGGCCTACTGACCCTCATTCGATTCTCAGGTATCAAAGAGAGAGCACCTGTTCGTGGGTGCTGTCAATTTCTACCACTTAAAATTTTCTTGCCTTAATAAGGGTACAGTACGAGTACCGAAACGTTTGTAATGCAATTTTATTTATTTATGTTTTTTATTTCTATTTTATTGTAATTTGATGGTCATAAAAAAAGACGAAAGAAAGAAAAAGAGAAAGAAGGGGATGTGGTTGGATGCCTTCTCATTTTTCTTTCCTCTTTTTTATTTTTTTTTCGAAAATTTTATTTTATTTATTTTTAAAAAAAAATTTCAGATTACAATAGGATTTTTGGTTTTTGTTTATTCGTTGTCATCCAAATTTGTTCGTTGGATTCTTCTTTTGTTTAACAGGATTTTACATCAATTTGATTATTGGACGTTAAATGGGATTTTTAATTTGAATTTTGGTCTAATTTAAATTTCGTAAATTTTGATTTAGCTGACTTGGACTGGAGGTCATTTCTATGATATTATGTTTTTTAATCAGATAAGAGTTAAACATGGTCCTGAGGTGTTCAGAAAGGTGCAATTATGGTGTGACATTAATAAGAAATTAAGAGGCAGTATTCTTCAAAAAAGATTTTTGATTGAATGTAGAAGAAACGATGTTTTACCTACAAAAAAATTTTTCCTGGATAACAAATTTCGAGATTTTTCTTTTCATAGTAATTTTTTTAATAGAAAATTTGAAAACACTTTAAACAATTTTAAATTTTTATTAGTAAATTTATTTATCAATTTTTAAATAGATGGACTAATATAAAAAATCCGTACTCTTTTATGCCAAAAACATTTTATTGAAGGGATAGTTTTTATTATGGAGTCGACTTATTTTAAATTTAATGGATCTTTCTATAGACAGAAGTCTGGTACTCCCATAGGTTCAGTCATTTCTCCGATTTTAGCAGAACTAGTGATGGAAGATTTGGAGGTTTTTGTTTTTGGGAAATTAGACTTTGTTTTGCCTTTTTATTTTCGGTTTGTCGACGATACCTTATTATGTGTTTCTCTGGAAAAGTTACAGATTGTCATTGATACTTTTAACAGTTTTCATCCAGGACTTCAATTTACTCATGAAATAGAATAGGATTATAAAATCAGTTTTTTGGACATAGAAGTAATTAAGGGTTGGCATGGTAATATTATTACCAATCGGTACAGAAAAAGTACATATTCAGGTAGAATTTTAAATCCTTTTCCTGAATCATTATCCAAAAAAGTTAATTGAGAAACATATTGCAATTAGAGTTCAACAAATCAAAAACAAAGAGATTAATAATTTGCTTGTAAATAATCAGAAAGAGTTAAAGGAATATAGTTGTTTAATACTTTTGTTCTTCAATTTTTTGGTCAAATTTCTAAAACTATTGAACTCATTTTTAAAAAATTTGAAATTCATACTATATTCCGCATTCCATTTAAAATGGATTCGGTGATAAATTTTTGCGAAGATCCTTTGGATAATTTTGAAAAGGGCGGTGTTGTCTATAAGATCACTTGCAGGATCTGTAAGATGAATTACGTGGGACAAACTGGCAGACTTCTTAATACTAGGATAGAGGAGCACAAAAGTGATGTTCGTTTAGGACGCTGTTATAAAAGTGTTCTTGCCAGACATACAAAGACATTTGTTGATGTTGACCATGAGTTTGACTGGGATGATGTTCAAATTTTGCATAGTGAAAGTAATAAGAGAAAGAGGGAATTCATGGAAATGCTTTTTATTAAAAAATAAAAAAAGTTATCTATTAATTTAAAAACCAATTTGGATGGGTTGAACAAAAGTTATGCTAATATGATAAATTACACATAACGTAGCTGTTTCATGAATTCTGTTTTTCTTTTACTTTCTCTATTTCTTATGTAATTGTGACAGATATTTATATTGTGTTTAAAACAGATTGGCCTATTGACCCTCATTCAATTCTCAGGTATCAAAGAGAGAGCACGTGTTCGTGGGTGCTGTCAATTTCTACCACTTAAAATTTTCTTGAAGTGATAAGGGTATTGTACGAGTACCGAAACGTTGGTAATGCAAATTTATTTATTTATGTTTTTTATTTTTATTGTATTGTAATTTGATGGTAAAAAAAAAAAGACGAAAGAAAGAAAAAGAGAAGGAAGGGGATGTGGTTGGCTGCCTTCTCATTTTTCTTTCCTCTTTTTTATTTTTTTCCGAACATTGTATTTTATTTTATTTTTTTTTCAGATTACAATAGGATTTTTGGTTTTTGTTTATTCGTTGTGGTCCAAATTTGTTCGTTGGATTCTTGTTTTATTTAACAGGATTTTGTATAAAACTGGTACTGAAACTGTCTAAAATTTTGTACCCAAAAGAACATTATTTTTATTCCGAGTATTATTATTATTATTATTATTATTACTTTAAAACAAATAAATTAATTATGACTTTCCAAATTGATGTAATACAAAAAAATCGTATTAGTCCAAAAAGGAAATTTTCTGCTCTACAAATTTTCTTCGATGCATTTTTGTCCAAAAACTATCCGTTTTTGAGTTAGGGGCCAAAAATTAAGCGCGTGTGTACATTTCGCACCACACGCCTAAACAGCCCCCAAATCCTGGAGCTGATTACGCATCACCTATGACCTGTACAGCAAAAATGTACAGGACCTTTTTTATTGCAATTTCTATTCTACATATTTTCACTTCTATTAATTTTTGTCCTCCGATACACCCTTTCGTATATATTAGCCAAAAACCAGCGCTACTATCTTAAGGGGGTCACCCCGTGTGAAGGCCCGTTTTTTAAAATGTTTTTTGGGAACTTCTTTTTTGACGAACGATAACAATATACAACTTTGAACTTTTCACTATATATTTCTTCACATTTGAACAGTAAATTGTGCAAGTTTCAACCCAAAATCTTTATTATAATGCATATGGCGCAATTCCGAAGACACCCATATCAAAAACAAGTGTATCCATGGCCGGCATGATTCCGGGCGAACGGCTTATTTGAAACCAAAAAACCAAATGGCATTTTAATCTGTGAAGCTGTGGCCACGGCCTGAACTAGGATATTTGAAAAATATTCAAAATTGAGTAATTAACACGGTTTTGAATTTTTTTCAAATTTCATGCTTTTTTAAATTATTTTCTTACGAAAAAAAAACGATTTGGAATTTTGTAATTATCCTAGTTCAGGCCAATGCGTACACATGTACTGAATCTACCCTACAAATTTCAAAGCAATCGGTCAAAAACCGTTTTTGAGTTATCATGCCGGCCAATTCGAAAAACGTGGTTTCGAGAAAAACGCGTTTGAATGTTCAAGAACGACGTAAACAATGAAGTAAACCTAGTCGCTCTAACAGCTGTAACTTTCCAATGGCTTTGAATATTGGAATGTCACTTCGCCAGCATATTCTACACATGGGCAGGAATAAATTTAGGCAACAAAAAAAATCTATTTTTTTCGACCGGACACACGGGGTGACCCCCTTGAGGGATGTTTTTCTAGGCTAGGGGTGTATGCGGAGCTGATCTAGTGGGGAACTTTTTTGGTATTTGTTTCTAATGCTATCAGAGATATGATCATTAAGAAAGAAAAACTTTACCTTTTTTCTGGAAAAAAGTCTTATTTCCCTAGACTAATACTGAATTACTGAATCAAGTATCACGCGAAACATTAAATTCGCCAATTTCTCCCACTTCTTTCAAATGAGGATCGAGATACAAATAGAAGACCACCGAAGTCTTCCGAAGCTTTCAGATCGGCAATTATCGTACAGCAGAAAACCGAAGTCGAATCGTGCATTTTCGGCTTACGCACGAACTCACAATGGTAATCATGCACCTTCTGTTTTGCGGCTCCCAGACGGTAGCTATGGTGGGGGTAAATTTGTGAGAAGCAGTCATAAACTGAAACGCGCGATTTGAGTAGCGCTGCTCCTGTCGCGCATACGGAAACCCACCTTTAAGCTCTACACTATTACATACTATTACAGACCGCTATCTTAAGAAAAACTTAAAAATTCGATCTTCGCTAAGACGTCTGGTGGAATAGATATTCATAAACATTGCTTAAGACAGAATTAAAATTTTAAACGAACAGATGTATTTATAGTCGAATAAAATAATCTTATAACGAGACCTTAACCTTACTTGTGATTGAAAAACGAGCGTTTTTTCTAAGTCAACATTTTTGTTGACTTGAGATCGTCTTAAATAAAATTTTATTAAGGAAAGCCGTACTTTTTTGTTTCAAGGTATTACTTTGTTGAGAATTTTCAAAGTTTCAGACCTTAGTCTCACGATTTTTTAAAAATGTTATTGCATATAATTCTTTCAGTAATAGAAAACGATCCCTAATGCAAAATATTATGGCTTTTTCTTAATATAGCTCGGTCACTTATTTATTTTCTATCACGTGTGAATAATGTTTTGAAATTTTTAAGAAATATATTTTTTCTACGGGAAAAAGTACATTTTTAGGTTTAAAATACGATTCTGGCTGAACCTGTAGACCGATTTGGATGATTTTTTAAATCTGATGAAATTTCAAAGAAAGTTGTCGAGCCTGATCTTTAATTAAGTTTTTCCATTTTTTTATAAAAAACAAGATATGAAGAAAAAATTGCTCTTTTTTCTATTAGACGTTCCTGGTGCTCGTCAATAATAGGAAGATTGTTGTAATCGCCAACATTTCATAGATTTACATTATATATAGATATTCGATCATGATACAATGAACAAAAAAAATTTTATTAACAAATTATTTGTTGAAAATGTGTTTTCTATAATTTTCAATAATTTAACGGTTTTTTTAAAGTTATATTGCAAGAAATTTTAATGGAAACAATATTTTAATGACAAAAATTTCTCTTAAGACTATTCTTGTTAATATTATAAACAAATGCATTATTCAGGCATTTGTTGTCAGAAAAATTCGTTTTTTTTCGAAGTCAATTTTTAAAAATTAGGAACCTTATGATAATTTCAGAAAAAATCATAATTTATTGATAAATTATATTTTTTTGTTAAACAAATTTAATTTAAAAATTCATCATTCCAGCATTTGTCGACGTAAAAACTAGTTCTATTTCAGTCAGTCCTTCTAATTTCAGAAAAAAATTTCTTTTTTTTTCATTTAGTACTTACAGTTGTTTAACAAAAACAGAAAAGTAATCAAGTAATCATGAATGTTACCGAAATTATCGTAAAGTTCCCAATTAAAAGGACTGACATTGGAAATAAACGAGTTTTTACGTCTACAAATGCCCAAATAATGCACTTGTTTCTTAAATTTGTTCGAAAAATCATAAAATTTATAAAGTAATTATAAATGTTGCTGAAATTAACATTAAGTTTTTATTTAAAAGGACTGCCATAGAAAAAAAAACAAAATTTTCATCATCAGGTGCCCGAATTATGCATTTGTTTATTAAATTTGTTTAAAAATAAATAAAATTTATCAAATAGTAAAGGATGTTGCTAAAATTATGAGAAGTTCCTACTTAAAAGGTTTAGCATTGAAAAAAATGAATTTTTCCGTCGATAAGTGCTCGAATAATGCATTTATTCATTAAATTTGTTTCATAAAATCATAAAATTTATCAAAAAATTATGAATTTTCTGAAATTATCCCGAGGTTCCTAATTTTGAAAACATGACATCGAAAAAACAATTTTTTCTGACGAGAAATGCCTGAATAATGCATTTATTATTAAATTGGTTTATAATATTAACAAAAATAGTCTTAAGAAAAATTTTCTTTATTAGAATATTGTTTCCATTCAAATTTCTGGCAAAGAAAACACATTTTTGACAAATAATTTGTTAATGCAAATTATCTTTGTTTATTTATCTTGATATAATGTAAATCTATGAAACTTTGGTGATTACAACAATTTTTCTATTACTGACGAGCACCGGGAACGTCAAATAGAAAAAATTGTCATTTTTTTCGTCATATTTATTCATTTATAAAAAAAATTGAAAAATTAAATTAAAAATCAGGCTCGACAACTTTCTTTGAAATTTTATCAACTTTAAAAAAAAAAACATCCAAATTGGTCCACAGGTTCAGCCGAAATCGTATTTTGAACCAAAAAATATACGTTTTCCCCACTATGCGCCAGTCAGCAGAACCGTCATTAGAGTAAAAGAGATAGAGTACTTTTCTTCCAATTTTCCGCTCTCTGTCTCTTTTACCATTATATTTCCTATTGGCTGGTGAGCAGCACACATGCGTGAAAATACACCTTTAATCGACTTTTATACTGTCAAGATTTAAGTATGTTTTAACCAATCAGATTGTCGGATACGTGAGAATTATAACGGAAATTGCCGAACACGCATTAAGATAATATTAAGTTTTGTCTGACTAAAACTAATCTTACACATAATAAAATCATGCTTGAAATTTTAAACTTACCAAAGATCATCTTAAAGTATATCTCTCAATACATCATGACTTAAAACCGATAAAGTGGTCTTAATGAAGGCAGACTTAAGCATTATTTTAAGTTCGGACTATGAATACGACCCCTAAGCTTTTGAAACTGCAGAACATGGTATTTACTACTATTAATTTATGCTGTAAAATTCCACGAAATGAAGCACTGTGCTGAGATATTTGTAAATGGGATGCATTTTTAACCAGATATAGAATAGTTTAAGTTTTAGTAAAAATAGTATATTGTGCTACAATTTGGAAAGTAGGCAGTTCCAGGCGTGTGTGAAGTTAGCTGTACGAGCCAGAGATGAGTCGAAGGGCAGTTGTAGGCGAGCTGTAAACGAGTCGAATACGAGCCGGAAACGACCCGAAGATGAGCCGATGGCAAGTATTGTAAACTTCACAACAGTTTCAACTGCCGAATTTCAGTTCCTGTAGCACACGATATTTTTTCTAACAAATGCGGGAAATTTTCAATTGTTGTAAATTTGTAAATTACAGAAAATTTATAGAAATTTAGTGTATCCGAAGTTTTTAGAAAAAATTCACTCACAATCAGTCTCTCAAATGTCAAATCACAATGAAGTAAAGTTATGATTCCGACAGTCCTGGAAAGTAATTCTGACTCGAAATGCGCAAGCGCAACAACAAGTAAAAGTAATCTTACTCAAAGAGCGCAAGCACAGCAGCTAGAAAAAGTCTTTTTATAACTGCTTTTTACCACGGTTTCGGAATTGGTTACTTCCCGTACGCAATACATGCCTCGAAAAGCAAACACTTCGTGCGTGAATTAGAAAAAATTAATTTTCAAACAAAAAATTAATTGTTAACGAAATAGTCCTATTTGTAGTTAAGAAAATAAATTTTGACCAAAAAATATGATCCTTGAACATAAAAAAGTGAATGTCTAACAAAATAGTCGAATTTCCAACCGAAGCATTGATTTTCTACTAAATAAAACGAATCTACAACGAAGAAGTTATATTTTTACGTCAAACATATTATTGTCGACTTTAAATAGAATAATTAAATTTTCTTGAAAGACATCAATTTCCCAATAAAAAGATTAATCATCATCAAAGAAGATTAAAATTCTATAAAAACAGGTTTTCCAAAAAAAATGGATTAGTTAAATTTTCAGTTCTAAACATTAATTTTCTGCCAGAGGTTAATTTTCCATAAAAAAGAAGGTTTTTCACAAGACACGAAATTTCAACCAAATATTTGAATTTTTATAGGAATTGTCCACTTAACACTTACATTCTCAAGCGAAGAAATGCATTTTCAACAAAAAAAAGAAGAATTATCATTAAGAAGGTCCACCCAGAAAGAAAAATTTTCACAAAATACATCAAATTTCAACCAAATATTCAAACTTTTTAAGTATTTGTCACACAAATGCTTATACTCAACCAAAGAAATTAATTTTCAACGAAAAGAAAGAAGAATTAGTTATAAAGAAAGGTTAATATTCTACCAACGAAGACGAATTTGCAACCAGAAAATTTTTTTAATTTAAATTGTTACATTATCAAAGAAATAATAGCCCATGAATGCTTATTTCTCTGCACTTGATTTATTTTACTCCCAGATTGAATATCTTCATACATTTCATTCATTCTCGTTTCATATACTAGGCAGTCTGATAAGTACCTGAAAATTCTAAGAGATGGCATTAGTATTCAATGATGTGAACCATTTTCGTCGAGCTTGATCCTTCAAATGACGCCTGTCAAAACTTAAGCCATTTATGTTTACGCATTTACAAGTTACAGCACTGAGAAGCGACT
>NC_046661.1:65373045-65374832 GCF_010883055.1 Belonocnema kinseyi
TTTGTAATATCTGAATAAGCAGTGCCAAACTAAGGTACACACAAAAATAAATTGTAATAGGAATTTGATATAATAGTTTTTAACATACAATGTAGAAAATTTCGCATTTTCTTCTGTGCACAAATGTAGAGGGTAATGCAAAAACCGAGCGCGGAGCGCGAGATAAATATATTATCGAGCGCGAAGCGCGAGAATTAACAGTCGCGCGCCCTAAGCGCGCACAAAGTAGCGAGCAAAGCGAGCCGCGCGCTATAAGAATGTGCCCGCAAAGCGGACACATTTTTTAAATATGTAGATGCATACGGTGTACTCTTGAATTGAATTAAATTGTTATTATATCGTAATAAATATATTAGCTGCTACATTTTTTATGGAAAAAACTAGTCATTTTGCAAGGATATCGCCAACTTCATAAATTAATATCGTCAGAAAGGCGCCATTTTAAAACTGTAGTTGCCAACATGTATTTATTCCGATAATTTAATATTTATGTAGAAATTTACGTATCCTATTTTTTATTTAATAAATTTTATAAAATTTTAGCATAAAGATTAACTTATTATATTCCTAAATTTGAAAACTAAACTTATAATTCATTCGATTACGGCGCTTAAGGGGGAACCCCGTGTGTCCGGCCAAAAAAAAAATATATATTTTTTGCCTAAATTTATTCCTACACATCTGTAAAATATGCTAGTAATGTGATATTCCAATATTCGAAGTCATTGAAGCTAGATGTACTTCATTGTTTAAATCGTTCTTGAACTTTCAAACGCGTTTTTCTCAAAACCACGTTTTTCGAATTGGCCGACATGATATCTCACAAACGGTTTGACCGATTGCTTTGTAATTTGTAGGGTAGATTCAGCACATGTATACGCATCGCCTGAACTAGGATAATTAAAAAATTTTAAGCCGTTTTTTTCGTAAGAAAATAATTGAAAAAAATCATGAAATTTGAAGAAAAAAAAGTTCAAACCCGTGTTAATTACTCCATTTTCAATATTTTAAAAATATCCTGGTTCAGGCGATAGCTACAGCTTAACAGATTAAAATGCCATTTGGTTGTTTGATTTCAAATAAGCCGTTCGCCCGTAATCATGCCCGCCATGGACACACATTTTTTTGACATGGGTGTCTTCGGAGTAGTGCCATACGCAATATAATAAAGATTTTGAGTTCAAACTTGCACAATTTACTGTTCAAGTGTGAATAAATATATAGTGACAAGTTCAAAGTTGTATATTGTTATCGTCCGTCAAAAAAAATCCCCCAAAAAAGTAAAAAACCGGGTCGTCACACGGGGTGACCCCCTTAATTTAAATAAGAAAAGGTCAATATAAAGAACATTTGTTTCATTATAAAATTCAATTTACCATACAAGTTAAGCTGTAAATATGTTGGAAATTATTTAGATGTATTTTCCTAAGGGTAATTTCACGGAGATCTGTATTGAGTTAATCGTTGAATTAATTTAAGGCATCGAGTGTGTATCTAGGTTCTCAACTAATCAACTTTGCCATTAACCAACAAAGTAGCTAGAAATGAATCATATGAAAAATATTCCACGATTAATTAAAAACAGGCCTCCGTGAAAATGTACCCTAAATCTAAACGTTCAAGCGTCGGGGTCTGGCAGGTGAATGCACGGTAGGTCCTGATTACAATCGCCAATAATCACAGTGAGTCACAAGGTTAGAATAGGTCAAACTACAACTTGGACAAAAATATTACTTTGTAATTTGTGGAACCGAGGCTGCGTAACTGATGCGGGTTTTTGGTAGGCA
>NC_046661.1:65374932-65391564 GCF_010883055.1 Belonocnema kinseyi
GAGGTGCTGCCCTCACCTTACTACGAAATCGAATTCTGTTTTTCTCATTCTTCGTCAAATATGACGGTAAAGTAGTAGAAAGATGTTTTGAGGTTAGAAAGGTTGACATGTATCGCAGCATATCAACACGGAACTACCGAATAAATAATAAATTAAATATGAATAGCACAATGTCTAGATGCACCAAAAATACTTAATTGGAATAAATAATGGAAAAAATTAAATGATATGATGGTAAAAAATAAACTGAATTTTCAGAGTAATACTCTGAAAAAGTTAATTATGTTTATACTTGATAAAATCTTAATTATTACGATTCCTAATATTTTCATGTTTCTACTAATGACAAATATGATTTTTTAAATCATAATGTTTTGTACTTTGAAGTTTAATTTTCATTACTATACTGAACCGAAATTTGAGTACATTTAATAATATACAGAAAGTTTTGGAATTCTGAAAGTTGAGACAAGTTTTTTGTATATAGTCTTTTTTTTAAGTACAAAAAAATCCTCGAAAAGCGATTTTTTAATTTAAATAAAAGAAACGTTAAGATAAATTAGCGCTTAACAAATTGTTCTTTGATAAATATATTTTTTTAAATTAAAATAATCAAATATTTATACAAAGGAAAAACTTTTGTAACGTTTAAAGTTTAAAAAAATTATTCTTTAAATTCAAAATTACCACAATTGAAAACATATATTTCTGGATATAAAATTTTTGTTGAAAGTGCTCATAGCATCTTTTTTTAATTGCAAAAAAATGTTCTCAAAAATCGAATGGTTATTTAACAAAACAAAAAACTTCGAGATAAATTAGTGCTGATCCAAATCCTACAAAATTTGCTTGGACTCGAAGAAAATTAAGGGAGAAATTTTTTCCGTTGAGGCGCACGTGTTGTTACGTTAATTTGTTTCTGCAATTTTTATAGAATTATTTCGATTTCAAATTCAAACAATAATTTATTAAAACTTTAAATATTGAACGAGAATTTCTTTGATAAAAATACTTTATTATCGTATTTTTAATAAATAAATCAGATTTATTAAGAATAAATTTGTTAAATTCTACAATTGTGTAATTAAGGAATATTCCAGTTATGATATTTTACAATTATGAAATTTTTCTTATTCGGGAATTTTTAAATTCGGTAATATTATAAACACTTCAGAAATTTTCTTATTCAGGAATTTAATTTTTTTATTTTATTATGCCGGAATTACACAGTGTCAAGAATGTTACTTTTTGGGATTTTTCAGTCGTCCCTAGTAGTACAAAAAAATGGACAATTTCATACAATTTGGCATTATACAGGAAATTCCAAATTTTGAAAATTTGCTGTAATCTTAATTTCGAGTCCTGGATCTTATCGATTTCCTTACTGTATTTATTAAAACAAAATTTATTATAAAACAATTTTTTTAACCACAAGTGCTAATTTTTAAATTTCTCAAGCTCAATTTTTAAATTTCTCAAGCTTAATATATGATTCCAATTAGAAATTTCTCAGTTTTATCATTAAAAAACTATAAACATATGTTGCTTAACTTTAAACAAGAACTGTAAAAAAATTATTTTTAAGTCTTCAATTCAACAACTTGAATTTTAAAGTTAAAATTTATGTTTTCTAAATTCTGGCTTATGGTTAAAATGTAAACGATTTTCGTTACAAGTTATAGATTATGTCGAAAATAATAAATTCTTGGATTCGATATTGATAAAACGCACAAAAGTCCAATATTAAGTTAAAAGTGTAAAAATCTCGTTTTCTGTGCTTATTGCAAGACAGCGAGTCATTTTAAGCATTTAGGTTGAGGTATACAATTATTTTTGGTTGAAACAGGCTGGCCGGTTTCGAACTCTGAAGCTACGAATTTCTCCATTCGAAGTAATAAAAACTAAGCTGCAAATCGTGTTAAGCTATTCTAAGCCAGAAGTATTAAAAATTAAACGATTACATTTTTGTTACAAGTCATAACACTTCTTAAATTAAAAATTAAATTATTTTAATTGAAAATAGTTTATAACTCCTGAAAACCCTTGTTCTTTATCTTATACAATATAAATATTTCCTTAAAATATTCCAGATTCATTTTTGATAATTGTTTAAACCTTTTATGTTTTCAACTTACTCGAGTATTTTCTAGGAATAACAGATGTTTCAAATTTATCGTACATTCCGAATCGTGTTGTGAAATCAATTACGATTCACTTGAGAATTCTTGATCTCCACTTCAATTAAAAAAAAGAGTCATAATTTATATTCGCAGTTGATAAACTAAAAACGATTTCTATCTAAAATTATAAATTTGAAAAGCTTCTGATTTTTAATTTTTTAAGTCTTCAAAACTGCATTCTAAAATTCGAAATGAAAAATGTACGCTTAAATATTAAACTTAAACGCAAAATTCTGATGTGAAAGATTTTCGAATTACGTACTGTAAACTGAATGATATAATAGGAAAAAAAGCAATTGTTTGAAAAACTAATTTTTGCCCAATAAATAATTTTTGCACAAAGAAGATAATTTCCAAAATGTTAAATCTATACCACTGGACCTTGCTTTCAACCGGAAATGTATTTAATATTTTGTATTTACCTTCGCAAGGATGAAGGTTGCGAAAATTGAAAAGCTACAATTTACCAGAAAATGCGGTTGTGTTTGAAGTTTAGCTTTGAAACTTAAAGAGAAATTGTAATTTCATGCTTATCCAATTCGAAATAAAAATTTTTTCAATTTATAATAATTTTGTTATTGGATTTATATTTTGACACAATCTAAATTAAATTTTGTCATTTGGACAATCTTTGTTAAATTAACACCAAAATATCTCGAGTTTTTTTTTCAAGTCTCGCGTTGGTTAGTTTACAAATTTCATTTGGTATTTTTTTTAATTTGGTTCAAAATACTATAATTCTGATAAAATTTTTTTATCAAAAGAAATCGATACAAACATGCATACATACAGAGAGAAACACTCGTAAAAACCTGTTTTTCGTGTTCAAACATAAAATTTTACACAAGTGTAATACCTTCTCCGATGAGAATCTAAAAATATCTATACTCTGAGTACTGCCGTGATTTGAAATGTTGAAGATTTGGAATATCAACTTATTCAATTTTCAAGATTTATATTTGAAAGGTATCATATGGAACTTTTTTGAATAGTTCAATTTCTTATATATCATATATCATATAATATATCATATTATATATAATAGTTCAATATCTTCAAAATTCTTGAATTTTAAGGATCTGCAATTTGAAATTCTTCAATTTAGAATATTTACAATCAGAAACTCTTGAATTTTGAAAGATGCCTAACTAAATAAAAAAAACAATTAAATTAATAAATTAATTTAAATTAATTAATTTTAATCTAACAAATTTTGAATTAAAAGTAATTAAATAACAAAATAAAATACAAATTCATATAAATTGTCATGATTTTGAAGATTGAAAGTCAAGAATTCTCAATTCTAAATCTTCCTAATTCCTAATATTAAAAGTATTCGGTTAAAAATTTTAATTAATTTGGGACCCAAAAAAATGACATTTGAGAAATTTCAACGGGCATGTTCACCAAATCGTTCTCTTAGACAAATAAATTCACCCATGTTTTATCATTTAAAAATGTATATATTTTAGCCTTTGCTCTAAGGGTTCCAAGTTTTCTGATTTAAAGTAGAGAAGTCCTAAATCCAAATACAGGTTTGACCCATAGAGCAGTTATAGATTTATTAACTTATTATTACTCTGCCATTCAACTCATTGTCAGTGACCGGAACGTAATAATTAAGAAATTTTAAATACATGCGGGAAATTCATTAGTCGAATAGACTAAAGTATCTGTAGAAATTACAAACTATACAAATATAAAAATACACACTCAATGATATTAAACAATTACACTGTGAAAACTATATCGTAATTCCTGCGGTATATATCGTGTTTATCGCATTATAATAGCGCAAAATCGTGATATCGTACATTGCAAGTTTTAACATTATATACCGCATCATTTTGCAATTTATAAAGTAATATTTTAAGTTTATTTCGCTATCACATTGTATTTCTTCTTTTGTGATCTCGTGAGGCTTCGAATAGTGAACAAACGATCACAGGAAAAATTAAAGATAAAGTTTAAATCGATTCCAGCTGAAAGATTCACCGGAACAAACATTAACCTTGCCAGATAAACTTCACATGAATCGAAGATAATTTCCGATTTGTAACCTTGCCTGGATAATCTTTCATCGTATAATCGCTCCATTTTTATTCGAGGTGTAGTGACAATTACGACTGTCCCATCTGTCAGTTAATTTTGCGTCGACGAGTTCAGAATTATTTTCCTCACCTCAGTTGCAGGTCTTACCCGCAGCAATTTTTTACTTTTTTCTGTGATTGTTTTAAATCTGGTGTCCCGATTTATAACTCGAACTCACTCATACTCTGCCTTTTGCCATTGCTGCTAAGGACGCCGTATATCAGACGACAGTAACAAAATTTAACTTCATTTTTTTCTGTGATATTAGTGCAATATAATATCGTACAAAGCTCCAGGACCTGATTGTACGTTATCATATTGTGATTTCTTGCAATATAGAGGTTTTGCGATATCATTGTGCGATATCTTTTTCTCCATGTATGTATCGATATTGCACTAAAAGTTTTATCTGTTTGAATAAAAATATAATATTGTGCAGTACATAAATTGTAACTTATAAAAGAATATGAAAAGATGAAAAATAACCTCGAAAATAAGCCTCGAAGGTATGCCGAGAGTTGCTTACAGCGCTCCAAGTGGCTCTTGGCAAACTATATCGATGGGTGCTATCTACGGGGAGCGGTGGGTAGAGGCGAAGTGACTTTTTTCGCCGAACGCGCCGCCTATATTTATGGCGGTAACTAAGCTCACTTCGCATCTAGAGTTAAGAAATTCTCGGTAAAATAAAATTGGAGAAGGTAACAATGAAAATTCCGGTATATTACCGATAAGGCAAGAGTTTATCAAGAAAATACGAGAAGATTATTTTTATATCATTTTTTTGCTATTACTCTTCATTTAAATAACATTTACTCTCAATTTTATGTATGAAAAATTAGTTATAATTATTGTGAAATAGAATAAGCAATTTTATTTTGTTTATTTACACAAATAAATGTAAAAAGGTGTTAAAAAATAGGGTGTAAATGAAAATTGGTCATAGTTAAATTCCATTAAATTTTATATTTGAATGTCAAAAAAATTTTTACATTCGTATATAAAGTTTGTTATGTAATCTATCAAATTAAGTACTGTTATAAACTGTATTATTATAGATTATGTAACATAAAACTTATACTTAAAAGAAATATCGCGAAATAATCAGTTTTCAGTCCGAGATCACTGATAATGTAACTTGCACTTAAATTTAACCTGACCCTTACCGAAAATCTTAAACATTTTTTTTAAACAAGGTTAAGTAGCTAAGTTACTTAACTTACTGAACTTTTGACATTCGTATATAAACTTTGTCGTATTATCTATTAAATTAAGTAGTCTGTTATAAACTGTAATATTATAGATTAAATAACATAAAACTTATACTCAAAAGATATCGCGAAGTAATCACACTTCAGTGTGAGATCATTAATAATGTAACTTGCACTTAAATTAAACCTGGTCCTTACCGAAAATCATAAAATCTAAAACATTTTTCTTAAACAAGGCTAAGTAGCTCAGTTACTTATCTAACTGAAGTTTCAACATTAGTGTATACGCTTTTTCGTTTAATCTTTTTTTTTTAAACAAGCTTAAGTAGCTCAGATTTTTATCTAACTGAAATTTGAACATTTGTATATAAACTATTGGTTTAATCTGGAAACATAAACATCTATTAGAATTTAAAATTCTGCTTTAATCTGAATCTTCTAAATCAGCGTCAAATGAATCGTAGTCTTCGTCAGCGTGTGCTACTTCTAATTCTTCTGCTCATAGAGCAAATACTGTATCTTCCCACGGAGTCACAAACATGATTCTTTTATGTTTGGACCTTTCACGGCTTTTTTTAGACATTTCTAATTTCAAATTAAATGAGGCGAACGTCATTTTTCCAGCTCTGTCGGTAGTTAACCGATTTCTTTTAGCAGTGTGAACGTTACTGTATCTACTGAAACTTCTTTCAGTTGCTGCACTACTGGCTGACATGTTGAGGATGTCAACTGCAATCGAACATAATTTAGGTTCCCAGTTTATAGTTTTCCACCAAGTTACGGCTGGTAAAGATTTGATAGTCTTTTGAACAAATCGCGAAGAAAATAATCCTTCTTTTTGAGTGTAGTACGCTAACTCAGTCATAATTTTTACCACATTATTACTGAGATCGTTACCATCTTATGACCGGAGCCAAGGTTTCATGAAGAGTTAGAAGAACACACCAGAACGTCTCACTTAAAATCGGTGTCTTCACATTCTGCTTCAAAAACACATCTTCTGAAATGGCTAATGTTTTCAGAGCCATTTTGTTGTAAAGCAAACTCTCAGAGCAAAAGATTGTCGTTCCCCACCTTGTTTTTCCGGGCAATTTAAGTGATATAACTTGTTCTTTTCGTTGCTTTTGAATATCAGTAAATTTGGCCTTAATCGAATGTGATGAATTTACATCTTTTACTATTTCAGTGGCAGAAGTTTGTACAGCTGTAAATATGAATATGCGGGTATTTTTTATTAACGATTCTTCGAGCCTTTGCTGTATTAGACGCACCATCGGTTACTACTATTAAAACCTTTTCAGTTCCAATCTCGTCAATCACTTCAAGAATTAACTGTGCCATATATTCTCCAGTATGTAATTCAGCTTTGGTGTCTTTTGTTTTGTATAGTACAGTCTGCGGAGTACTCACAACGAAGTTAACAATAGACTCATTCCTGTAAAAAATGTTATTGATGAACATATTTATATTATTTAAGCCTCTATGAATATTCAAATATTTAAATTTCTATTTTCTTATTTTTATTTCAAATCTAGTTTTTGGTTCTGAATATAAAAATCACACAACTACGCTCTATTACTCCAGCCATCACAATCGACTCCAATTACAGTTGATTTTGCAATAGCTTTATTGACGGCGGCTTCCAAGAGGTTCGCAATTCATGAAAAAAATCTAGCCAGTATTCATTATTGAGCATCGGAAGTGGAGCATCTAAAGAGAAAATTGCTCTGGGGAATTTAACATTTAGCCTTTCCTGTATGATACAAATAAATATTTATACATTACAGTGTACTAGAATCGTAATTTACATTTTGTGTCATATAAATTTAGTATTGTCATTAATGTATAATAAATTTACTTGCTCTTCTGGATTCATACAATCGATGTATTTTCTAAAATCAAAAAGTTTTTGAGTACCACTTTTATGATTATCACGCTGCTGGTCTTTGTAGTTTTGTGTCTTTTCAGGTACAGATTCCTCATCATCTAAGTTGTCCCCTTAAAATGAATCAAAAAAATTAAAACAAAATTCTGTGAATTTTGTAAATTTTGAGGTTAGGATTAAAAATTTTATTGGAAATCCTCATAATATATACATTTCATATCATATTATTACAAGGAATATACTCTAAAACTCTACTTGAATATAAATAAATTTAAACCTTATTAAAAAGTTGTAAAATAACGTTTCCTAATTTTAAATATATACGAATCTGATTTACCGAAAACTAAAAGGTAACTAACCTAAAAGGTGCGATAAAGAATGTAAAAATTAAATATATAATTACCACTTAAAACGATATCGTCTTTAGATAAGTAATCTTTAACGGGCTTTTTGCTATTTATTTTTTCTCTTCTGACCATTTCTTTAACAGATTTTGGACATTTTAAGCCATTGTATTCTAAGTTCTTTTTTTGTCGCGTGGCATTGTTTTTATAAGTCTCACCACAATAATTACACTTATAGCATAGTTCCTGGTCTTTATTTAAAAAATTTTCATACAATTTGCAAATGCAACTTTTTGGTTTTGGCATTTTTATCTTATTAATTTACTGCATTCTAAACTAAACAACGCACGAGTCCCAACTTACAACCTTATATGACGTTGTTGCTTTGAACTTTCGTGAAAACATAAATTCTCGTAAATTCTCGAGAAAAAAGAGGCTAGAGAAAATACCGGTAATTTACCCGAATTTTCTCATCCTTCTTGGCGTAATATACCGCCTTTAGAACTCTAATCGCATCTTAGCCGCTAGTCGGTAAAAGCAGGCAGTCTGCCTGCAGGAAGTCCCCAAGAGTGAAAGAGACAGAGAACGATCAAAATGATGTCTCTTTCTTTCTTATGGACATTCTGCAAGCAAGCTGTCTGCCACTACCGGCAAGCAGAGCTACGAATAGTGTATTTTCATTAGCTTTTTCACTAGTCGCCACAAAAGAGCCAACTCAACTTCAAAATCGCCATAATGGGAGCCAGACGGCAAAGCTTAAAAATTACCAACCAGCTCTTAAAATCGTCAGAATGGCGATAAATCGCCACGTCTGGCAACCCTGCTAGGAACAATATTATTTTGTTCTTTTGAAAAGAGGCGGTAGACATTCTACTAAATGAAACTATAGATTTAAAAATTCAACAAACCAGAATAAAATTTTCACGTGTATACACGCGAAAATTTTATACACACTCATATTTATTTAAAAAATTAAAGGTTTTAATTGATAAACATATTGAGTTAAAAATGAAAATAATTAATTTTTTAATAAATATAATTGCATAGCGTTCTCGCGTGTAGAATTAGCGATTTGGAGTTTTTAGATGTAGAGTTAAATTTTATGGAATGACTACCGCCTTCCTCACAATTATAAATTTAAGTGAAGAATGATTCGTAAATTTTGATTTTTGTGCAATTAATTATTGGAAAGTTTAAAAAACATTTACCTCCTAATTGTTAGTTTAAAATAAAATAATCCGTAAATGAGTTATTTATGAGTTTTATAAATGTCCACTCGTTGAAAAATACTCTTGATATCTACAATGTTGTTCTTGTTGCTATTTTGAACTAGGGCGCGCGTCTGTTGAATCTCGCGCTTCGTGCTCGAATATTTATTCTTTGCATTTGGAATGCTGGAGTGAAACTTTATCAACAAGATCTCTTTGAGATCGCAGTATTTATATACAAGTTCATATTCTGAATTTTCTACTTAAATAAGTATAGTTAAAGACTAAGTTTCTGAACTACCTTAACTAAATAAAAAACTACAATCCTTTTTTTATATATTTTTCTCTATCTCGCGTTGTTATGCTAATAATAGGATTTTGGTTTTCATATTATTTTTTATGGATAAAGCAAAATATCATACAAGTCTTCTTTTAGATTTTCAACGTATCTCACATCTTTTGGCTTAATATTGGAATTTTCCACTTTCTGCATATTACTTACGATATATAAAAACAAAATTACGACTCCTATTGGAAAGTGGTTAAAAGATATTTTGTAGGATTTTTCAAAACCTATAATTTCTCTTCGAGACTTTTTGTCGTTTGCGTCATTTGGTTCAAAATTTGAATGTTGTGATGTCAAATTTCGGGCAATTCTGATACTTTCTCAATCATAAATGATAAGAATGTAATAAATAAATACAAATTTGTATCTATTATTTGGGTGAATAACTTTTTTCTATCAATTTGTTTTCGTATCTTTTGTTGTATCTCCACAAATTTTTCATTTTTATGATTAAAACAAAAACTACGTATCCTGTCAAAAAGTAATTCATAACAAATTTGTAGCTCTTTTTCGGGTGAAAAATTTTTGTTGAATCATTTTTTTTCGTAACTTGTGTCGATTTTCCACAGATGTTTTTTCTTTAGATTTTCAATGTTATTTTTCGCGAGTAAAACAAAAAGTACGCGTCCTATCAAAAAGTGAGTATGAACGAATTAGTAGATCCTTTTTGGGATCACAATTTTCTTTCATTCATCTTTTTTCGTATCCTGCATAGTTTGACCATTAAATGGAATTTTTCATTTTTTTTTTTTTTTTTTTTGAATAAAAATGATACTTTTCGATTTTACAAGAAAATCCAAAAAATTTTATGCTAATCTTATAGGGCTTTGAAAAAGAAATGTTTTTCTTCACTTGACTTTTTTGATATCGTAATTTGTTTAGCTTAAAATTTTGATATTCGATTGATTTAAAAGATTTTTGTAATTCTGTAACTGAGAATTTTTTATCAAAAAAAGTCATCATGAAAAATTGTTTGGCTTTCTGTGTACTATTAATAGCCGTATATAAGATTTTTAAATATAAAAAAATGGTTCAAAAAATTTGAAAATGCTCAAACTTTTTGAATTTTTATCCAAAATGACTGTTCAGCGAATTCGTCCTTTCTTTTAGGACCTAAAAAAAGTGTGCCAAAGAACGATTTGATCCGTTCATCCGGATTTTCGGATTCATGTGGTCTCAAAACGTGGAGATCCGTTGAAAAACTGTGGTGTCAAATTTCGGACAATTCTATATAATACTTTCTCAGTCATAAATGATGAGAATGTAAAACATTACAGGCTCTTTCATTTTTTTTTTATTAATTTTAATGTTTAAATCATTTGAATTCTTTACAGGAAAACGCTGTTATTTTACTCTGTAATATTGATATTTTATCCAATATAAATAAAATTGAAAATAAAGTTCCTTAAGTACAGTCTCAATATACTTGTTCTCTGTCATTCTTTTAATTGTTTTAATTTCGTTTTCTGGGTCTTGTCAATTTTTCATTGTGTATTTTTATGCTAAAAAGTGTAAACCATACGTTATAAAAAATATTTCATTGAATAAAAAAATCGAAACTTTAAGGGGCCGTCAGTAAAATGCATTACCAATTGGGTTGGGGGTCAGTGGAAGTTCCGTTACGAACTTAGACAACATTTAGTATATTTCCTTATTATTAACTATTGAAGAATTGTTCTTTTTTATCTTTTTTTAAGAAACTTCTTTTTCTCGTTTTTTCGCTTAAATACTTTTTGGTAGAAAATTGTACTATTATATTTTTGGTTTGGAATTCATCTAGTTTAGTTACAAATACTAGTATTCAGTTGAAAATTTTATTATTTTGTGAAAAAGTAACAATTGTGTTAAAAACAAATCTTTTTTGGTTAGAAATTCGGAAGCTTGGTTAAAAGTTGAACTACTTTGTAAAAAAAGCATTCTTTTGGTTTTAGATTCACCTCTTTGGTGGAAAATTTTACGATTCTATTTTTAGAATATTAATCTTCTGCGGATGAAAAATCATTTTTAGGTTGAACTCTTTTGTTAAAAATGTCACTATTTTGTTGAAAATTCGTTTTCTTTTATTAAGAAATAATGTTTCATTTTTGATTTAAATTACTAATTGTATTAAAAATTTATATTTTTGGGTCGAAAATTGCTCCTTTTTATTTGAAAATTCATGTATTTTCCTACAAATTTATCTTTTTTTGTCAAAAATAAATATTCTGCGTTGAAAATTCATCATTTTTTATTAAAAATGCAATTGTTTGGGTCTAAATTAATTTAATTTGGTTGATGATTCAGCAATTTGGTAGAAAATTGAACTATTCGGTGGAAAATAAAGTTTTTTATTTCAAATTAAACAATTTTTATAATCATTAAATCATTAAACTTTTAAATTATAAAATTTTGTTAAAAATTAATATATTTTGTTGAAAGCTCGTCTTATTTTGCTAGATCATTAATATTTTGCTGGAAAATTCATTTCTTTGGTTAAAAATATAACTGGTTCGAAATTTATCTTTTTTTAGTTGAAAATTCAACGACTTGGTTAAAAGTTGAACTTGTTCATAAAAAAATCATATCCTTAAGACTCACCTTGATCTTTGAGGTTGACTCTTTTGATGAAAATTAAATTCATCGTTTTAGTTAAAAATTAATTTTTTATTTAACATGCAACAATTTTCTTTACACTTCGGGTTTTTTGTTTTGTTCAAAATTAATTTTTTATCTGAAAACTGCACTTTTCCATTTTCGTGAAAAATTAAAAAATTCAATTATTTGGTAGAAAATTAATTTCTTTTGTTAAAAACTCATATTTTAGCTCGAAAATTAATTTCCTTGATGTTTTTTTTTCATCGTTTTTTTTTTTATTAATGAAGCAATTGTTAAGGTTTAAAGTAGTCTACTTTGATTAAGGATTTAACAATATGGTAGAAAATTAAAGTAGGATTAGATTGTAAATGAACTTTTTCGTTAAAAATCCATATTCTTAATTTTAATTAAACTATTTGATTACAAATTAAAAGATTTTTATGTATTTGGTTGAAAATTCGTGTTCGTTAAATCTAGATTTTTTTAAATCATATTTTTTCGAAATTAACCTCTTTGGCTTAAAATTTAACTTTTTTTGTTGACAATTCTATTTTTTTGTCGTTCAAATTTATTTTTTTCTCTCAAAATTGCAACTTATCTATTCTTGATTAGAAATTGATCCTTTATGCGTAGAAAATTTAACTATTTGTTAGAAAATTCACGTAGTTTGTTAGAAAATACGTCTTTTTCGTATGAAAATTAATCTTCTTTGTTGAAAATTCATTATATATTTCGACTTTAAATCTTAGGAATTTAAAGTGTTTCATATTGCATTCAAAACAATTGAAATTGAGTTTTAAATAAGGACTAATACGAGGGGTTTTATTAGCTGTAAGGCGTAGCGTAAGTTACAAGTTTGAGAAAATAAAAGACCCCGTGAACCTATTCGTGACCTTCTTACCTATAAAAACCAGCTGATGTGTAAAATGTGAAAATTATTTTGAAACGAGAAACGATTTATGAAAAAAAGTTAATTACCATTTTTAAACCCTGGAAACCCTTAATTGGATAGTTTCTCTTTGTTATAACAAAGTTCACAAAAATTCATTTAAAGAATCAAATGAAACAAAAATTCTTTCAATTCTTGGTGGAAAATTTTTTACAAGTACGAAATACATAACTATTTTTTACAGGAAAATACCAATAAACATAATAGTTTTCAAAATACTAATAAATTCAGGTGGCCGTTTTAATTAAGGAAACGGTCATTTCCCGGTTCGAAAAAATTATTAAATTCTTTTTAGTTCTTTGAAATTCTTTCATCTTACATGTTTGTTTTTGAAATGGCATTATTTGCTGAGATTCACCCATATAAGCCATATATTTCTTTAAAATTTTGTTCGATTATTCGAATTCTTTGAATTATTTATAAACTATTTGGATTTCTTTGAAGTTGTGAAATCTGATTAGCATAATAACTTTCTATAAGTATTAAAATTTTGATTTTAATATTGAGTCTATCAAATTAAAAAGGAAGATATTTTGAAATTATTTATGCCTAGTGTTATGATGCTTAAAGCTTCTTGTTCTTTATAAATCAATACATTCCAATCAAGAATTTTTTCTTACTTCTTCAATCTTGTAAACAATTTCCCAGATATTTACGATTTTCTATTAAGATGTTGTTCCTCTTAATATTTTTTAAGGAAAAAACATTAATTTTAAGTAAAACAAGAAAACTCATTTCTATTTTTCAGTCAAAGATTGTAAGAAAAAATTTAATGTCTGGTTTTGTATTAAATTTAAAGTTTTAATATAAAATATTTTAATAGACAAAGAAGAGCAGAATAGGCATTTTTACAGAAATTTAGTATCAGTATATTCAGTTTAAAGAATTTTGTTTGCAATATTTCCCTTCTATAGACTTTCCGATAATTGTAGCCGCGCCGCATGTAGGTGTAACAGGTGCTGCGCGGGATGCGCGGGATCTGCGGTTGTCACTCAGGCGAGCACTTAGGCGTTAACAAACAAAAGCGGAACAGGCTATAATGAGTAAGTTGCCACCCACCGTCAGCCCCGAAATCGGGACTATAGAAGAGTTTCACTGTATTTAATTAAATTCCTTCTTTATTGGACATTTTTTATTTCCAAAACCTTATTTCTTAATAATCAGTGAGGAATTATATTGAATCTCGAGAAAAAATTACAAAACAATTGTTGGTGGAATATTTCTAATTTTATGGCCAAACAGAATTTATTTCAATTAGTTAATAATTAAATCGACATATTTCCTTACGTAATATCTGATACATTTACGTGTTCAGATACATAATTCAGTTATAATAAATTAAAGGACAAGTTTTTAAAAATACAACAACAAAAAAACACACAAAAACATGTTTTTTAAACGTCGAAATAAGACACTTTATAAGAATAATAATTTATTTTTTCTGGAAAAAACACAAGAACAAATGTTTTCGTGTAATAAATTAGTGACGAAATTTTTTTATCAAATAATATTTTTTATGTGATAAGCCGTGGTTATTTCTGCCGTCTTGGACAATTAAAGATACTCTCTCAAGCTTGACGTAAGGGTCATTTTCGCGTTGTAGAGTATACGTAAAGAAGCCTTACGTCAAAACGAACATATTGAGTTTCGTCGTGCAAACGGCAGATTTGGCTTAGCCCTTTTTTCCCTCAACGGATTTTTCACCTTGGCGCACGAGGTATTTCCTAAATTAAATTCTTTATGTAAAAATAAAAAATCAAGATATCTACTAAAATGTAATATTTTTTTTCTCGATTATTCAAATTGAAAAAAAGGTTTAAAAGTGCAAATTACAAATTTTAAGCATTCAAAAAATGTCTCAATTCAAGAATCAAATCTGAAACAATTAAAAAGGTAAACATTGAAATTTAAATTGGTTTTGAATTTAAGGGTTTTGAATAATTTGCCCATTGCAGCTTTAAATTATTTACATCCTAAAGTAGCCAAAAAATATATTGCCGAATCATAAGTGATTCCATTTAAAACGTTTAAAATTAAATGCTTTGAATTGACAGGTTATATTATAAGATATTAGAAATTTTACAAATATTGAGACTGAATTTTTAATTCATAAACTAATTTCTTTTAATAAATATTATTGTATTTGTTCGCTTCTAAAATAAAATAATTATACTGTAATTTTAATTGTTTTTATTTCGAATTTCTCACATTTAAAACCATTTAATTTCAAAGGCTTTGAAGTTATCCGATGTTTGAAACTAAATAATTTTGAATAGAATAATTATTTAATTGCTAATGCGCTTCTAATTTGAAATCAAATGCTGGAATAATAATGTATTTCCATGCAAAATAGTTATGCTTAACTTTAAAAGCTTCTTTATATTTTGACATTGTCGACTTCTGAAAAGTTTCAAACGAAAAATTTTCGAACTCTTACTCTGAACACTTTCTATTTTAAAAGATCCCAGTTTAAAATTACAAGCAGAAAGGTTTCCGAAAATGTAATAATTCAATACTTAAAATACTTACAACTGCAAAATTCTAATTTAAAATCAAGGGAGACTTAATGCATTTAAAAAAGTAACTCCTCTTAACGCCCATAATTTGACATGACATAAAATATTATATTTCATTTTTTTTAACTTCTATAAGTTAAAACAATCCTATACCATAAATAAAGTCATTTAGGATACTCCTGGTGAGAGCACTCAGTAAACTCATTGAAGATAATTTTAATATAGTTTCATCTCTAGAACTATTCTTTATTATTATAAGTCAGTCATCGTTCTAATTTCTTTCCTGAGTTTTTTGTTAAATTTACCTAATTATTATAAAAATACAGGAGAAATTTTTTTTAATTTCTGCAGCTTATTTGAATACTCTCCCTTGACTAAAATCAAAGTTTGTTTAAGTTAACTACTATATCACCTTTCATTAACTACATAATGATTTAAATGATGCTTGATTAATTAACTAAATTGTAGGTAAATATTGAATTCGTGAAATCTGGTGAAAAAAGTATTATGTCATTTAAATTATAGGTAATTTGTTTCGAAACTTTATTCAAATTTAAAATTTAACTACAGACTCATTTTAATTTACCTAGATTATACTTGAATTTAACACCATTAAACACCTACAATTTTAACTGAACTTTACCTAAATTTAACTAAATTTCTATTAAATTTTAAATTTAACTAAATTTAAATTTAACTGAATTTAATTTAAATTTGGAATTTAACTCAATTTTATTTGACTTTTAAATTTATATGAATTTCATTTAAATTTTAAATTAAGTTTAAAAAAATCATTTGTAAAATTTTCTTAAAATTCTAAAGTACGAAAAGAATTTTTTTCAATTTATTTATTTATTATCTCAAAAATTTATGTTTTCAAATCAACCGTAAGAGAAATTTATTTCAAAATAATAATAATAAATAGAATATTTTTAGGCTCTCTTTAATTTTAATATAATTAGGTAATTCAGTATTCACAACATTTTTGGCGTACAGATTTTGCTAGAGCAAAAATGGCTATAGTGGTGGCGAAGGCGAATGCGAGAGACAGAAAATCACGTTCCGTTTTAAATTCAACAACTTTTAGTGTGCGCTCCGGTCTCACCCCGCCCACTAACGTGTTCGGCGGGCGCGGTTGCCATAGAAACGGCGAAAAATTGAAGAGGGCAGCACCTCGATATGCTCGAAAATTAATTTTAAATTATATCTACTATTTACGTAAGAACCCAAATTTCTCCCCTAAGAACTGAATAAGTGCATTTTTCAGCTTTTTAAATTAATTGTTAAGTATAAAAGGAGGTGCAATAAATGTTGAACAGGGGCAATGATAC
>NC_046661.1:65391664-65393480 GCF_010883055.1 Belonocnema kinseyi
ATCCTGAATGCGGCTCTGTGGCACGCCCAGGTATGTATAAGTCTCTCCAGCGCAAAGATGTCGTATGGCGCATCTATCAACGAGCTCAGGATCTTCAGGGATCCCATTAAGTTTTCCTCGCTTCAAATAAACCTTGGCGCATTTGTCTAACCCAAATTTCATTCCAATTTCCTTAATATATCGTTCGACAATCCCCAGAGCTAGATGCAGTTGCTCTCTGTTTTTAGCATAGATCTTAAGATCGTCCATGTAAAATACATGAGTGACCTTGTACTTTCGATCTGCAGGTTTGCCGCACAAGTACCCGTCGGAATGGCGCAGTGCTAGAGATAGTGGCAATAAGTCTATGGGATGTCGAATCGAAAGCTTTCCGATAATCAATCCAGGCCATCGATAGGTCACACTGGTAGAATGCTGCATCTTTGCAGACACATCTATCAATGAGCAGGTTCTCCCGACATCCGGCTACGCCTTTCTTTGAGCCTCGTTTTTCATACATTTCTTGCCACACAGATTCAATTGCCCGAACAATCCTATCATTTAGGATAGCTGTGAATATCTTATAAAGCGTGTTCAGACAAGTTATTGGCCTGTAGTTCTTCGGGTCTATTTTCGGCAGGAGTATTGTGCGCCCTTCCACCAACCACTCTGGAATCGGCTCTTCCGACATCAAATATGAGGTGAAAATACGGGCTAAATGCTGATGGGTTGAAGAAAACTTCTTCCCCCAGAAGGTTTTGATACAATCTGGTCCCGGTGCGGAATTGTTCTTCATCCCTCTTAATACTATTTTTCACCTCCTCGGTAGTGATGGGTGGACATTCTTTATCAGGTTTTATGAGGGCAACACATAACTCCTTAAAGCTATTTATATTGTCTGAGTCTTCGTCCAGTCTATGCTGAACTTCGTAGACTTCTCTCCAAAATACTTCGGCCTCCTCTGGTTTGGGTGGGTGTTCGACAGTACCTGGAGGGTCTTAGAAGAGTCGAGATGGGTCAGAGAGAAACTATTGATTTTCTCTGACCCACCTCTCCCTCCGCTCTAGACTTCTCTTAGCGTCAGATAGTATACGTATTCTCTCAATAATATGCTGCCTGATGGTCAGCAGCTTTGACTTGTTAAGTGTGTGATAACGAGTCCGGAGTTCGCGCACGAACATTCGAACCTTGACGGTAAAATGCCTGCCAGATGTGATGTAGTCAATCACACATTGAATGCGGCACGCGTACTGTCTTGCCTAGCCTATCTTTATAGCAAGTTGATGCATTCGTCTTTTGGTCTTATGATCAGCCGTTGGTTTTGTTTTACGGCTCGCATCGGCCAAAGCTCTCGCTGCATTATACACACAATAATTGATAGCCCAGAGGTCGGATTCACCGGAAAAATGTCCACGAATCTCGTCATCCATTTCAGCCAGATCTTTAGGCTTGAGAGAAACCTTGGTGTTGATGTTTCTCCGGGTCGTAAAGCATCGTTCTTCATCTATTGGATGTCTGCCCGCGGTTGGTCTTAGTGTCGCCTCTCTTTCTTTGTTGCCGGCTTGTTCTAGCTTTGGTAGAGTAGGCGTTCCGCTTACATAACCCCTTTTACGGAGTAGTTCAGCATCGTTTCGCAGACGTTGCTGCAAAAAGTGCGATAGCTCCGGGTGTTTCTCGCACCACAGAGCATGCAGCCTTGCCATGTAACCCCGTTCACGGGCCACACTCGCATCCCAGAACTCTAGCAAGTCGTGATTCAGTTGCTCCGTCCACCCAAAGGTCGCGAGATCCCGCCGATCCATCGCATTGAATCCATTTTCATTGGCTCCCCCAGCTC
>NC_046661.1:65393580-65398829 GCF_010883055.1 Belonocnema kinseyi
GACATCTATAAAGGATACTCTCCGAAGCAGATACAAACGTCTCATCCGACAGATTTGGTCTTCCGATCTGGCGGCGAGGAACAAAGTATCTGCAACGAACATACTTGCCGTCCCGGTACTACTCTATTCATTTGGAGTCGTTCCATGGAAGAAGAACGAGCTCAGATCTCTTGATATCGGGACAAGAAAGGTTATGCACATGAATAAAAGCATGCATCTTAAGTCTTCCGTTCCGCGACTGTACATCTCACGCCGTCAAGGGGGTCGCGGAATATTGAGTCTTGAATGTCTTCACAACAGGATTATTCTGGGTACAGCACATAGAGTTGCAAATGGAAGAGACCCTCTTCTTGAAATGGTCAGGAATCACCAGGAAGTAGGCAAGGGAGCATTTCTGTACAAAGCAGCGGAGGAGGCTGCTGAAACACTCCGACTTGACTTCAGTATTAGGGGTGAGCAAAGTGTGTGTGTGTGTGTGTGTGTGTGTGTGTGTGTGTGTGTGTGTGTGTGTGTGTGTGTGTGTGTGTGTGTGTGTGTGTGTGTGTGTGTGTGTGTGTGTGTGTGTGTGTGTGTGTGTGTGTGTGTGTGTGTGTGTGTGTGTGTGTCGAAGAAAGGGGGCTTACCCTGAAAAGTGAGATTTTGCAGAACGACCGGTTGAAGTCGACTCGGTAGACAGAACTTTCAGGAGAGAGGGAAGACTCACGAAATCTTCCGTCTCCACTTAATCACTACATTCTCACGGAAGGAGATAGGACGTTGTCGAGGCTCACGGACGGGGTATAGATGAGACGCGTGGATGGCATAGTGAGTGGTCCGAGATGTTTCACGGAATCTTGAGCTCTCGAGCCGAAGCCCTATTACTCAGGTACACAACAACTCAATTATTAGCAATAATAACGCTCGGATATTTTTTCCGATGATTTAATTAAAAAGAGCAGCTCAAAAACTATCGAAATGTGTAAAAACGATTTTTTTAGAGTAAGCCCCCTTTCTTTGGCGCACGTCACACACACACACACACATTCATTAGAAGAATAAAAATAAAATAAAAAATAAGTATATTCTTTTAACATCCGTACAGTATATACGAATAGTATATAACAATGAATTTCATTTATGAAAAAATGCCCGGATGAAAGGAAACGAATGAATGGAAAGAATTATGGTGGGACTATTATTTCGTTGAAAATTTATCAATTTCAAACAAATAATTCTTTTTGGTTGAAAATTCGTCTTAGGCGGTAGATTATTAACCTTCTTGATGGCTAATTCTTCTTCTTTATTTAAAATTCATTTCGTCGTTTAATAATTGAAATATGAGGTTGACAATTCCTTTAAAAAATTCAACATTTTTGTTGAAACTTCATGTACTTCGTGAATCATCTGATTTCTGTTTGGTTGAAAATTAATGTCCTTAATGAAAATTGAATAACTTGAAATCAATATTTATATTTTCGACATAAAATTATATTTTTTTCGATGGACATTTATTGCAGGTTAGGTTTATAGTAGATGAAGAATTTCTTTAGAAATTCAAATATTTGGTTGGCCAAACTGAAAATGTAACTATTCCAATTTTCATTGAAAATAATTTTTTTCTAGTAATTTTTTAATTTAATTTAATTTTAAATTTAATTGAAAATATTGTCACGTAGTTTTTCATGGCTAAATATTTCGATAATAACTTCTTCTTGGTTAAAAATTTATTTTACTCCTATATTCACTATTCTAAGGTTTTGAGAAGTATTCATTTATTTAAAATTGTTAAGATAAAGAGGTGATTTGCAGAATGATGTGGATGAAGTATAATAAGAATCAATTCACATTAATATTTTGGTACATTTATTACTCGTCTGACATACAATGTATGAAATAAAATAAACATGCATTAGACATACATAATAAAATGAAATAAAATTCATACGAACGTTGAAGTAATTTTATTAGTTCTGTTACAATTTGTAGAAAGCATACGGATATATTGAACCTGTGGCCTAATATAAAAATGTATATATACAATTTCTGAGCATTGTATTTCAAGTCCATCATTATAACAGATTGGATTAAAATGCAATTTACTGATTCAAAAGTGAATACCTTTATTAAAAACTTTTCCTTTTTGTTTAAAACTTGCAGGCTTGTATAGAAAGGTGACTAATGGTTTACAATTTTTATTTCCCTGCTGAAATTTCAATTGAAATTAATGAATACTTCTCAAAACCTTACAATAGTGAATATAGGAGTAAAATAAATTTTTAATCAAGAAGAAGTTATTATCGAAATATTTAGTAGTAAGAAATTAAGTGAAAAAATTTTTAATTAAATTTAAAATTAAATCAAATTAAAAAATTAATAGAAAAAAATGATTATTTTCAATAAAAATTGGAATAGTTACACTTTCAGTTCTAAAAATGAATTTTCGGTTAAGAAAATGAATTTTTATAAAAAAACTTATTTTCCGCCAAAGAGATTAAGTTTTTGCACCAAGAAACAAAGATTTTTCACAAAATACATGAAACGCCAACCAAATATTTGAATTTCTAAAGAAATTCTCTATCTACTATAAACCTAACCTACAATAAATGTCCATACAAAAAAAATAATTTTAGGTACAACAGGTAAATATTGATTTCAAGTTATTCAATTTTCATTAAGGACATAAATTTTCAACCAAACAGAAACCAGATGTTTCACGAAGTACATGAAATTTCAACCGAAAAGAATTATTTGTTTGAAATTGTTACATTTTAAACGAAATAATAGTCCCACCATAATTCTTTCCATTCATTCGATTTCTTTCATCCGGGTATTTTTTCATAAATTTAATTAATTCGTATATACTATACGTATATACTGTACGGGTGTTAAAAGAATATATTTATTTTTTATTTTATTTTTATTCTTCTAATGAATGTTTTAATAAAATATGCTCCTTCTTTTGTTGCTGTTAAACTACACATTTCGAATTTCGCGCTCATTTGACTTACTTCTCTGGATGACCATGGAGGACGCTAAATGTCAGAACCCTCTTTCAATTTGCTTCAAACTCCCTTTGGCTGATACACGGCTATCTCGTATCCACTGTATGTATATATATATATATGGATATGTATGCATGCATTTCGCCGGGAGCGGGTACAATTTGTCGGATTAGCACCCGCTCCCGCCGAAATCCTGCGGTTGCCTTGTGACAAATTTTCTAATATATCAGTAAGGATAACCGAATACGCTATATCAAAATCAGAAAAGTAAGGGCGATGCATTGGGCTGCTGTGGATGGACTCACTGGTTTATAAGTTTTATAACTGTTTTAGTTCTTACCCTGAAATCTGCAGTTGACAAATGCCGATCTCGAAGACTGCTAACTTTAAATGTTCCACATTTAATAGCGTTTGGGCCTTCTATGTTTTTGATGAGATTTAATTCACCATTAGAAATTTCGAAAACTTGTATGATACCGGTACCACGAGGTTTTGATCCCATAACAACAAATTTAGTACTACAAGGAATCCACTTTGCATCAAACAAGGAATAGTCTACAGATTTCTCGATGTGACAAATTATCTGGGATTTTTCTAGCTGTTCCATTTTTCTCCTAATATTACGGTGTAATGTAACATTCATTAAAATACCACACTATATATGTAACGGCATACAATGTGTGATGAATAAACTCGATAAACAAACTTTAGCGACTCTTGTCTTGTAATATGTTGTGACAGGTATTACAGCATGGAGAATAGACATAAAAGGCGTACATACTACCGTAGAAGGATGATATAGAGCAAAGATATTATAAACGTAGTTGCGGTACGGGGCGTCGGAGTGGGGAATTATATATATAGGACATCACATTTTCTGCCCTATCGAGGTGCTGCCCTCATCGTACTACGAAGTCGAATTCTTGTTTTCTCATTCTTCGTAAAATATGACGGTAAAGCAGTAGAAAATTTTTTTGAGGTTAGAAAAGTTTGACATGTATGTATCGCTGAATTTTTTCAGATCTGAAGCTTGATTCAGGTTTTCGGTACAGTCTTTTTTTAATTATAAAAAAAATGTTCTCGAAACATCATATTTTTAATTTTTTTAAAAGTATTATAGAAAGACATTTCAAGATAAACAAGTGCTGAAAGTATTTTTCTTTGACAATTTTTTTTTTAATTGAAATAATCAAATATTTATACCAAAGAAACAACTTTTTTATGTTTGAAGTATTTAAACATTTTTGTTTAAATGTAAAATAATAATGAAAACAAAATATACTTCTGGATAAGTTATTTTGGTTGAAAATGTATATAGTATTTTTTAAATCACAAAAGTTCTTCTGAAAAATCGAAATGTTAATTTAAAAAAACGTGTTTTTATATATTAATTCGTCAGCAAAATTTTTTGTATAATTTTAATTTTAAATTCGAACAATAATTTTTAACACTTTAAATATTAAACAAAAATTTATTTGATAACAATATTCTTTCATCGTAGTTTTAATAAATAATTAATATTGATTAAGAAACAATTTTATTTGGGGAGTCTTATTATTTGGGAATTTTCAAATTCGTTAATATTATAAACTGTTTAGGAATTTTATTAGTTTTGAAATTGTATTTTTTTGGGTCAGAGAATTTTACCGAGTCGGGAATTTTATTTTTCGGGATATTTCAGCCGTCCCCATAGAATTACAGAAAATTTGCTCTTGTTGATTTTTTCCTACAGTATTATTAAAAAGAAATGTGTATGGAAATTTTTTATATCACTAAGTTAAAGATAATCTCAATTAAAAGTTTAAAAATTCGCCATACATCCAATTTTTATTCTTTGGTCTTGGCAATTTGTTTCTAATCCATTTCAGTGACTGGTAAACAGGGGTGCTTTTCTCTTAGAAAATAAGTGATTAAAATTTGAAAAAATTGGGTAGGCTTTTTTGACATCTAGGTATGTAAAAAAGCTAAACTGCAGAAAATTTAAAAACTAATTTAAGAACTATTTATACTCTTTTAAGATACCAATACAATTTACATAACACTAATTCTAAAATTTGCAAATTTTTAGGCCTTCGGTTTAGGCACTTGAATTTTAACGTTAAAATTGCTTAATTTTCAGAATACAGTCTTATTGCTTGAATTTTCAGAATTTTTCGAAATTTTTCAAAATTGTTAAAAGGCGAAAAAGTTGGAATTTAAAATTTAAAAATGCGAAAATACACCATTTTCCATGTTCATTTGCAATCCAGCGAGTCACTTTCTTTCGCT
>NC_046661.1:65398929-65400957 GCF_010883055.1 Belonocnema kinseyi
TATGCTAGAACACTTGCGGGAAAAATGCAGAAGGCGGTTGTCCTTGGGTCACTCCGTGTTCTTAGGGTCCACGAGGCTTTTGCTGGATCGTCGTATTGATTCTTTTAAAGACTATAACCACCTATCTCACGGTTGTGAGACGTCGTTGTGGCTGAAATTTTACCGCGATTTCGCTGGAAGCGGGTGCAATTTTTCAGATTAGCACCCGCTCCCGGCGAAATCCTGCGGTTGTCCTTATGACAAATTTTTAATTATATATAATTCAAATTATTATTTAAGTTTTTCAGGAGTTTTAAATGCCTCAAAATCTTCAAGATTTTTTTACAATTTTATAAATCTTTTTAAATATTTTCGACACTGTAAACTTCCCGAAATAACAAAATGCTGAAACCTAAAAATACCGAATTAAAAAATTCTAGAATAATGAAATTCTGGACAGTTTACAATATTATCGGATTTGAAAATTCCCGAATGTGTAAAAATGTTTTAATTGGCAATTTACTTTCAATCCAAATGGTCCTTGTCCAAGCTAAGTTTACCATCAGTGCGCCTCGAAGGTGTGCCGAGAGTTGCTTACAGCGCTCCAAGTGGCTCTTGGCAAACTATATCGATGTGTGCTTTCTACGGGGAGCGGTGGGTAGAGGGGAAGTGACTTTTTTCGCCGGACGCGTCGTCTACATTTATGGCGGGCAACCAAGCCCGCACCGCATCTACGTTTATAGTATCTTTGTATAGAGTTCCTCAAGGGAGAGTTGTGTCACCGCTTACTCCGCTTCTGATTGGTACCGCGAAAGCGGAATCGGATGTTTTGAAATTGGCGCGACTTTGAAGTCAAATTTAATGTTCAGGCACTGATAGAATAGTAAATAAATATAATAAAAATAATAATGTAGGTATAATAATAAATAATGTTTGAAAAGTAAAAAGTCTTATGCGTACACTTAAAAAAAATACTATTATTTAAGACTGTTTGATAACGGCTGTAACATCTAATAGATAGTAAGTAGAATAACAATAATAATTATTTAGATTTGTTCATTGAAAATTTTTAAAATGTAAAAAATAACATTTTTAATTACATGTATTTTTACAATATTAATTAATTAGCTAAATCAAATTTTATACTACAAATTTTCAATTTTTACGAAAAAAAAATTAAAATAAGACAAAACATGGGGAAAATTTTCTAATTTTATTGTTTGTGAAGTAAAGTAAAGAAATTGAATTCTGATGTTATGGCTTTTTCTTCAACACCTTTTGATTAAATTATTTCGAATAAAAATAAATGTAATTTATTCACAGAGAATACCAAAATAAAGATCACATTAAGGTAATATGTTTTAAAACAGAGTCTTCATTTCAGAACAATAGGTAAAACACTAAAATGTAAATTACATGTATAAAGTAGAACAGTCTTTACTGCTGATTTGTTTGGAATTATATCAATTAAAATTTGTTTAATTATACAACAAATATTACAAAGAATTCATGCTGCATGCGATCGTTTATCTGAAATTACATTTCAAATTTATAAGTTATAATATAGAAGAAATAATGGAAGACAAATTTCAGTTAAAAAAAGAAGGTAGTTCGATTTTCTTTGAAGTTTAGAACTCTAAGAACATAAATTCTTATTGGTAAGTTATATGCATAGCCATGCTTTTGCTACCATATTTATTTTCAATGTCTTTTTTCTTTGATTTAGTTTGATTACAAATTCATAGACGAAAGAGCAATTTTGTACAACTGGGTGCAATGATCTGTGTGCAATGACCTGTATATTTGATCCATTTCCTGGAAAGAATAAAACGTAGCTTGGTTGACGCAAAAAAACAAGTTTTCTTTATATTCTTCGTTAAAAAAGCATATTTCAAAAAATCACTACACGAAAATATATAATGATTGATAACCTCTTCTTGAGAATACTTCAAATGTTTCGCGCTGCGTTACGTATTTTCGATTCCGGTTTCGCGGCGGCTAGTGGAGAGGGTAACGTGACACAACTCTTTCTATGGTGCGTTCCAAGCA
>NC_046661.1:65401057-65403554 GCF_010883055.1 Belonocnema kinseyi
TTTGATTGAAAAGTTAATTATTATGTTGAAAATGTAACTATTTTGTAAAAAAAACCCTCTTTTCTATCAAAAGATCAACTACTTTGTTAAAATTTTTATTCCTTTTATGTGAAAGTTCATCTCTTTCGTTGAAAATACATTTTTGAAACTGAGATTTAATCTATACCATTTTTGGTTAAAAATCATGTATTTTGTTAACAATTCGTCTTTCTTTGTAGAAATTAAATTTATTTGTGGAAAATTGATACTTTTTGATTAAAAATTACATTTTTCGGTTGAATTATCAACTGTAAATATTTGTTGGTTGCTAAGTCGTTTCGTTGTAAATGCAACTATATTGTTAAAAATTGAAATCATAATTTATGGGTGGAAAATTCGATCATTCACTTAAAGTTAAATGACTTAGTAAAAAAATTAATTTTTTCTTATTAAGTATTCATAATTATAGTTGAAAATTCAACTATTTGCCTTTAAATTAGGTTAAAAATTCAGCTTTTTTGTAGATAATACTCTTTTTGACTTTAAAGTTTAAAAATTTATTAAAATTAAATTGACCTTTTTTAGTAGAAATTTAATCTTTTTGGTTGAAAATGTATCATTTTCGCTCAAAAATTCAATTGTTTGGTTAAAATATGGACTGTACATCTTCTTGCGTTTAAAAGTCGATTATTTCACTAAGAGTTGAACTACTTTGTAAAAAAAATACGTTTTTTTTAACAAGGTTTTATCATCATGGTTGAAAATTTAACTATTTGGTTGAAATTTTAACTCTTTGATTGAAAACTCATATTTTTTGTTTAAGAAATTCAACTTTTTGTAGATAATTCTTTTTTTTTGACATTAAAATTAAATAATTTCGTTGAAAATTCATGTATTTTGTTTAAAATTTGTCTTTTTTTGTAGATCATTAATTTTCTTGGTCGAAAATTCATCTGATTGGTTGACAATTCAACAACTTTGTTAAAAATAAATTTTTAGGTTAAAAATGATTTATCTTTATCTGAAAAAGTAACTATTATAGGATTGATTAAAAATTAATCGTATATATTGGTTAAGTTTGAAAAGTCTTTTTTTATATAACATTAATCTTCTTGGTCAAAAATTCACCTTTTCCCTTGAAAATTTAACAATTTTATTGAAAATTCGTTTTTTTCCTTGTTCAATTCAATTTTTTTATCACAGCTTTTATCTGACAATTGAACTATTCCATTTTGGTTAAACTTTATCCTTTAAATTGTATTAGTTAAAACACCAATTATTTGTTAGAAAATTAATTTATTTGTATTAGATTATGACTTGAAATATTATTTCAGTATAATAAATTTTTATTTTCAATACATTCAATTTGGAATTTTTTAATTAAAAAAGAAAATTTAGTTAATCATCCGCAATATTTGACCGTTCATTAAAAACAATCCATTACAAACAACTGTTAAGAACTACACAAATTTGAACAGAATGGTTCGAAATAGAAAGCCTTGAATTGTTAAATCTGTAATGAGCTAAATTTTAAGTTTAAACGCTACAATTTTAATTTAAAAAAAGATTCAGAATTTTCAACGAAATTATTTAATTTTAAAGTCAAAAAGACGAGTTATCTACAAAAAGTTGAATTTCTTAAACAAAAAAATATGAATTTTCAATCAAAGAGTTAAACTTTCAACCAAATAGTTAAATTTTCAACCATAATTATAAACCCTTGTAAAAAAAACGTATTTTTTTTTACAAAATAGTTCAACTCTTAGTGAAATAATCGACTTTTAAACCCAAGAAGATTCACAGTTCGTATTTTAACCAAACAATTGCATTTTTGTGCAAAAATGATACATTTTCAACCAAAAAGATTAAATTTCTACTAAACAACGTCAATTTAATTTTAATAAATTTTTAAATTTTAAAGTCAAAAAGAGTATTATCTACAAAAAAGCTGAATTTTTAACCTAATTTAAAGGCAAATAGTTGAATTTTCAGCTATAATTATGAATCCTTAATAAGAAAAAATTAATTTTTTTACTAAGTAGTTCAACTTTAAGTGAATAATCGAATTTTCCACCCAAAAATTATGATTTAAATTTTTAACAATATAGTTGCATTTACAACGAAACGACTTAGCAACCAAAAAATATTTACAGTTGATAATTCAACCGAAAAATGTAATTTTTAATCAAAAAGTATCAATTTTCCACAAATAAATTTAATTTCTACAAAGAAAGACGAATTGTTAACAAAATACATGATTTTTAACCAAAAATGGTATAGAAGAATTCTTAGTTTCAAAAATGTATTTTCAACGAAAGAGATGAACCTTCAAATAAAAGGAATAAAAATTTTAACAAAGTAGTTGATCTTTTGATAGAAAAGAGGGCTTTTTTACAAAACAGTTACATTTTCAACATAATAATTAATTTTTCAATCAAATAATTGAGTTTTTATCCAAACGAGATGAATTCCAAAATCACCACTTTCTTAAATATAACATAATTATAATATTATCATT
>NC_046661.1:65403654-65406405 GCF_010883055.1 Belonocnema kinseyi
ATGAATTATTGAGTGTTTAAATGAAATATTTCTGAATTAAAAATTTCTTTCAAAGCAATTGTATGTATTTCTGAATTGGATCAGAGATTTTTTGAAAAAAAAAATATAATTCAGATCTGGGACAAGCCATTATAAACGACAATTAAAAACTATACAAATTTGAACAGAGTGGTTAGAAATAAAAAGCCTTGATTTGTTAAAATTGTAATGAGCTAAATTTTAAGTTTGAACGCTACAATTTTAATTTAGAATAATATTCAAAATTAATTTAAAACTTGAAATTATTTGAAATAATTTGAAACACGATGTAGATTTTTGCAGATTTAAAAAAAAAGCTTTTGAGAATTGTAAAATATGCAAAAAGAATAACAAAAATTGTTGTGATTGCTAAGAAAATTGAAAATGATTTTCTAGTTTGAAAAATTAATTTTAAGTGAGTATTTGAAAAGATTTTAGAAATTAAAAAAAATAAGGAATCAGGACGATTTTAAGGCACTTTTTTTATTTTGCAGTTATTTAATTTTAGGAAAAAAATCTAATTAACACAATAAATCAATTTTCAACCCAAAAGTTTACTTTTCAACAAAATAAATTAATTTTCTATCAAATAATTGGTGTTTTAACTAATAAAATGTACAGGATAAAATTTCAAACAAAAATGGAATAGTACAATTTCCAGATAAAAACTGTGCTAAAAAATTGAATTGAACAAGAAAAAAAACGAATTATCAACAAAATTGTTAAATTTTCAAAGGAAAAGGTGAATTTATGACCAAGAAGATTAATGTTCTATACAAAAGAAAACGATTTTCCAACTTAACCAATATAAACGATTAATTTTTAATCAATCATATAATAGTTACATTTTCAGATAAAGATAAATAATTTTTTTAAGAAAAAATTAATTTTAAACAAAGTTGTTAAATTTTCGACCAATCAGATGAATTTTCGACCAAGAAAATGGATAATCTACAAAAAAAGACAAATCTTAAACAAAATACATGAATTTTTAAAGAAGTTAGTTAATTTTAAAGTAAAAAAGACGAATTATCTACATAAAGTTGAAATTTTTAAGAGAAAAATATGAGTTTTCAATGAAAGAGTTAAATTTTCAACCAAATAGTTAAATTTTCAATCATAATTAAAAAACCTTGTTAAAAAAACGTATTTTTTTACAAAGTAGTTCAACTCTTAGTGAAATAATCGACTTTCAAACCCAAGAAGATGTACAGTTGATATTTTAACCAAACAATTGCATTTTTGACCAAAAATGATAAAATTTTCAACCAAAAGGATTAAATTTCTACAAAATAAGGTCAATTTCCAACCAAATACATGAACTTTCAACGAAAATATTTAATTTTACAAACAAAAAGAGTATTTCCACCCAAAACTTATAATTTTAATTTTTAATAATATATTTGCATTTACAACAGAACGACTTTACAACCAAAACTATTATAATATGACATAATTATAATATTATCATTATTAATATACGTATATATTTATATATATAATAGTGTTAATATTTATATAATTTATATTTTATACATGAAATGACATAACCTCAAAATATAGGAATATCAAGAGGCGCGCAATCTATTCAAATCATGAGAATCGTCCGCATCGAAATCTGGAAATATTAAAATCCCAAACTCCTGAATTTATTTCAAAGCAGTTAGCTGTTAGCAGATAGATATATAAATAGAATCGACGAAGTCCTCCGACCGGCAATCGTGCATCTTCGAGTTTTCAAATTCAGAAGAGGAGAAATGGGTTGCGCGCGCAACTTAGTCATTTACAGCGTCCCCCACTATATTCACACGGACATAGCCCTGTCATAGTATTGGACCGCATCTCGTTTCAGATCTGGGATCACTGGTCTCCACCCTGTAGCAGCCTTTTAATTAAACGGGGAGGTGTAACGATAGAATAGGTTAGATTAGTAGAATTCCTAAAGATGAGTCACAGAGCTATTTTTAGTATCAAAACGTGCCTTAGAACGAATTTTGACAGGAAATGGTATTATAAACATCCGGTCGTAGTTTGAACTTTGTACCGAAATTGTTTGGATATGTCAATCAACCAATTGGTCATATTGCGTTGTAAATCTAATAGGTGGAGCCATGCGACCTAATTTCTTATTTGTAAACTGACTGTTAAATTCAATGAGGTCAGCGATTTGATTGGCTGAAAAGGGAAAGTGGGAGATTTCTCCGCCCAAAACAGAGTTTGTGGAAACGTGCGCACAACGGAAAAAAACCAGATTTTGCATCTCCGAAACCGCATATTTAATACTAAACTTGCGACACTTGATAGTGTATAATTGAGTTTGTTGGACTCAGAAACTTTGTATTATGTTTCAATTCAGTTAATTCATTGGAATTGTTGTTAAGTAATAAACTATTATAAATAAGATCAATTGTTAAACGCGAAACGGGACGCCGCGATATAAACAATTATAAACAATTGTGATTTGTGACTTCTGAGACAGTGATGGTGGAAATGCATCTTTAATAAATTGTGAATCATCAACTGTTAAATTAAGTGTTTTTATTCCAAATAAGTTCATTTAAATGGTTTTCGTTTCTAGGAATCAACGGCAACAACGATCCCGTTCAGATGGCCAAACAGAGAGCAGTGAATTTTCGATAGAAAACCTAGGTGAAATTTGGGCATTACACGCCCGAAGGACATTCGAAACCGTTCAATCTACCATTTTCCTTCCACTTCACCCTAGTATACTCC
>NC_046661.1:65406505-65408626 GCF_010883055.1 Belonocnema kinseyi
TTTTATTAAATATAACAATTGAAATTGTTGTAAACACTTTAGATGAACAAATTCGAAACATTGCTCCTTTCGCATAGAAATTTTATTTAAACTGGAAATGTTTTAAGCTGTTTGACGAATAACTGCTAGTCACAAAAATATTTGAGAAGTTAACAATAACCATTGTTATAAATAATTCTCGTGACAAACTATTCAAATGTAAGGTTTTATCAAAATTTTTATTTTCTTTAATCGCTACAATGGCTACGGATATTCCTAAAAAAATGTACCTTTGATCAAATTTTGTGAAATATAACAACTTACATGTTTATAAACAATTTACATAAAAAAATTCCCAATGTTGGTAATTTCACTTGGAAAAAGTCGGGTTTTTAATCTAATAAATTGGAAATGAATCATAAAACTGCATTCAAAGATTCACTCAATACAATATCTTTTGACAATAACCCGCCGACTTGGCCATCAAAGAAAATTTAAATTTCATAAAATCTTAAGTTTAAATATTTTGTAACAAGAATTGCTAATAACAGTGGTTATTGTTAACTTTTCTAATAATTTTATGACTAGCAGTCATTCGTCTAATAGCTTAAAACATTTTCAGTGCAAAAAAAATATCTATGCGAAAGGGCCAACATTTAAAATTTGTTTACCTAATTTGCTTACAAAAATTTAAATTGTTATATTTTAACAAATATTATTAAATATTTATTATTTTAAGGAATACCTTAAGTCGTTCTAGCCATTGAAGGAAATTATAATTTTAAAATCTCAAATTCTAATATTTTGCAACAAAAACTGTTTATCACAGTGGTTATTATAAACTTTTAAATTATGTTTGTTATTAAACGTCATTCCTACATTAATGGGAAGCACGTTTAGCAAAAAAAAATTTCACCGATAATAAGACTTTGTTCATACTGTGAGTGGAAAAATTATTATTAAAAAAATAGGTGAGACAAAAGTTCGGAGAGTCAAGATCTATAGAATTTAATGATCTTTAATTTAAAATAGAAAAATTTGAAATCGCAAGACAATTGAAAGCTCTGGACATTTTTTAATGAAAAAAGTGCATTTCCTCCAACTGTGCGTCTTGAGTACAGTACGTTTATTTACAGATTTTAATACCTTATAGTCTGCTTATTTTAGAAATGAGATTTGCAATAATATAATTAATTATTTAATTCAAAATCTTCTTTAAATTTTTTCAATAAAATTATTAGGGGCTGAATGCAGCGAGAAAAAACTTTCAAGATTAAGCAAGAAATAAATGATTGCACTGTATAAATGTATATATGATAGTCGGTTCAATTTAAATAAATATATACCTTATATTGAATAATATTAAATCCATTTTCTCATTTATCATTCGTGTCATTGACTTTTTACATTAACAATACATTAATAAATACATTAAAAATAATACTAATAAATTAATAATATATCAATAATAATAATACAGTAATAATACATTACTAAATTAATAATTTTAACAATAAATAATTTTGTTTAACTATAACAACTAAAAAAAAACCAATAATATCAGCAAAATAAATCGTAGAAATATGAATTTCGAACTGCTTTCAAAATGTATCTCAAAATTAAATTTTATTCATATTACACTACATATTTTTATGACTTTTTCTAAATAATAAGTAATAGTTACTCTTATTTCTCATATATATTTTTTTGTTTATTTGTAAACAGCATCAAGTTTTTTATTATTTTTGCTTTTTCTCAATGCAATTCATTGAAAAAGACAGACCTACTTTTTGTGGCGCCATCTGTTGGATTAGTTTGACCGACATTTCCCGTCCAAATCGTAAGAAAACTACTACTGCATACAAATACACGGTCGAGGTCAGTGATCCCAGATCTGAAACGAGACGTGGTCCAATTCTATGACACGTCTATGTCCGTGTGAATATGGTAGGAGACGATATAAATGCCTGGGTTGCGCGCGCAACCCATTTCTCCTCTTCTGAATTTGAAAACTCGAAGGTGCACGATTGCCGGTCGCAACACTTCGGCGGTTCTATTTATATCTCTATCTGCTTTGAAATAAAATGAAGAGATTGGGATTTTAATATTTCCAGATTTCGATGCTGGGCTGGCGACTCTCAT
>NC_046661.1:65408726-65413111 GCF_010883055.1 Belonocnema kinseyi
GAACCGCCGAAGTGTTCCGACCGGCAATCGTGCACCTTCGAGTTTTAAAATTCAGAAGAGGAGAAATGGGTTGCGCGCGCAACCCAGGCATTTATATCGTCTACTACCATATTCACACGGAAATAGAAGTGTAATAGAATTGGACCACGTCTCGTTTCAGATCTGGGATCACTGGTCGAGGCAAGGGCAAAGATATTATAAACGTAGATACGGTAATAATATTAAAGAACTATATATAGACAATATATAGAATTAAAATTATAAGTAATAATTTTAGAAATATTGGGAAATATATGAAACCGTAATATAAATTATTCATCGACTTTTATTTGTGGTATTTATCCAAATCACCATGTTTTGCAAAGTTATAACTTATAAATAGAAAAATGTTTTAATTGGCAATTTAACAAATTTACTTTCAATCCAAATGGTTCTTGTCCGAGCTAAGTAACCTTTAGTGCACCTCGAGTGGCTCCAAGTGGCTGTTGTCGATTGGTGCTATAGCCTTGGAGCGGGGGGTAGAGGGGAACTGACCATTTTCGCCGGACGTGCCGTCTATATTTATTGCGGGTAACTAAGCCCGCACCGCATCTACGTTTATAATATCTTTGGGCAAGGGGCTGGTTCTACATAAAGTTTTATGTTTTACTATTCCCATTTTCATCGAAAACAATTTTTTTATAGTAATTTTTTAATTTGGTTTAATTTTAGATGGATAATTAATATCCTTAATGAAAATTAAACAACTTTAAATCCAAACTTATTGTTTCTACCTTACATTTGATCTTTTTCGATGAAAATTTATTGTAGGTTAAGTTTAAAGTAGATGGGGAATTTCTTTAGAAAGTCAAATATTTGGTTGACTTTTTATGTATTTTGTGAAAATTTTTTGTTTCGCGGTGAGAAAAAGTAACCTTTTCGGCGGAAGATAAATTTTAGATGAAAATTCATTTTCTTAACCAAAAATTCATTTTTAGAACTGAAAATCTTACTATTCTAATTTTTATCGAAAAAAATTTTTTATAGTAATTTTTAAATTTAATTTAATGTTAAATTGAAAATTAATGTGCTTTATGAAAATTGAACAACTTTAAATCGATATTTATATACTCTACCTTAAATTTGATCTTTTTCGATGGACATGTATTGTAGGTTATGTTTAAGGTAGACGGAGAATTTCTTTAGAAATTCAAATATTTGTTTGACATTTCATGTATTTTGTGAAAAATCTTTGTTTCTCGATGCAGAAAATTAATCTCTTCGGAGGAAAATAAGTTTTTATATGAAAATTTATTTTCTCAACCGAAAATTCATTTTTATAAGTGAAAATTCAACTATCCCAAATTTTATTGAAAACAGTTTTTTTATAGTAATTTTTTAATTTAATTTTTTAATTAATTTAAATGTTTTTATGTAATTTTTCACGTATAAATATATCGAGAATAGCTTCTTCTTAGTTAAAAATTTATTTTACTTCTATTTTCACTATACCAAGCTTTTGAGAAGTATTTTTTTCATTTAAAATTGTAACGATGTAAAGGCGATTTGCAGAAGAGGTGGATGAACTGTAGATGAAAGATGAAACCGTGGCCTTTACAAAATTCTGATTATCAAGTGTCAGAAATTTAAAATTTTTTAATTTTCCTACTTAGTTTAGCGAGAACGAAATCCACAGGATCTCCTTCATATTACTATTAATCTAAAAAATCTCAAGGGGAAAATTAAAGTTGGCTTTTTTCGTAAAATACATTTTTCAGTTTTTCTAAAAATTACAGTTGTTTTGGCAATTTGGAGAAATTTTCAACTCACTCTAAAGAATTCGAAATACAACTTTTTGAAATGAAACTTTTGTAATTTTTTTCATAATTCGCTTGAGTTCGTGAGAAAAATAATTGATGAAAAACAACAAAATATTTGTTTCATATTTTAAATTGGAAAATAATATTTTACGGCTTTTAAACTAAATAATAAAATGCTTAATTTTTAATATTTTTGTTCAGTTGAAAATTTCTACGGATTATATTGTCCTCGATCAGAACGAAATATACACAATATTTCTAATATTTACAAATTATGAGCTTATAAACATGAAAACATTCAACAACAAAGCAATGAAACAATTAAAATCTAAATGTTAAATGAAACTGTGAAATGAGTTTCAGGACTATGTTGCTAATTAAAACATAGTAAATAAACAAAACATTTGTTAAAATTTTCTCACGACCAAATATAGGTTTAGATCCAATAATTAAATTTTTGTAATATTTTCGCAATCGCATTTCAAGTTTTAAATATTTGAGGATGTTTTTAAAGATGTCATGGAACTTTCAATTTATTTTTTATAATTTTTAAGAATTTTAAAGAATTAAAAAAATTTTAGAAGGATCATTTTTTAAAATTCCAAAGTACTTTAGAAATCTTAAAAAAAAAGTTCTAGGTATTTCAAAATATTTCGAAGGATTTGGAAAATTTGAGAGCATTTAAAAAATTTCAAAGAATTTAAACAACTTTAGCAGGTTTATTTTTAAAAAATTCCAAAGTACTTTGGAATTCTTGAAAAGATTTCAATAGGTTTCAAAATATTTTGAAGGTTTCGATATATTTGAGAGTATTTTAAAAAGTTCCAAGGAATTTTCAATTGATTTCAATAATTTAGTATGAGATTTTAAAGGATTTGAAATATTTTAGTGTATTTTTAAAATTGCAAGGAATTTTCAGGAGCGTTCAAAAACTTCAAGAGATTATAAAGCATTTAAAATATTTTAAAACATTCCAAGGAATTTTCATTTCATTTCAATAATTTCAATCGATTACAAAGAATTTTAACGATTTTTTTCATATTTCCTGGTTGAAAGTGGAACTACTTCGTTAAATTTTTTCGTTTTTTGGTTCGTGATTCATAAATTTAGTTGAAAAAATTTCTTTTCTGAAAATTTAACTATTTTGTAGAAAATTGTTTTTGTTTTGGGTTAAAAATCAATTTTTTTAAATACAAATTTCACTATTCTTTGTTTTATTGTAAAGTGATCTTTTTTAGTAGAAAATTTTTGCATTTTATTGAATACTCGTCTTTCTTAGTAGAAAATTAATTTTTTTGTCAAAAATTTAATTATGATTAAACATTGATTTTTTGTATGCAAGATTAGTCTTGTTGAAAAATAAATTTCTTTTGTGAAAAATTCATGTATTTTATTTAAACATTCTTGTTTTAGTATACAGTTGAAGCTTTTGGATAAAAATTAAACTTTTCGTTCAAAAATTTAACTATTTTATTTAAAACAATTTTAATCATTTTTTTTAAATTGATGTATTTTCTTCAAAATTTATTTTTTTGGCAGAAAACTAATTGTTTTAGTTAAAAGTTGAACTAATATTATTAATAAATGGTCAACTAGTCATTAATATTAATATAATACATTATAATTATAATATTAACATGAATAATATATATAATAGTATATAATGGAGTGAAGATGGAGTAGGATCTTTTTTTCAAGAAATAATTGTAATTTGAAAATATTATTTTCCATCTAGTCTTATTAAGACGTTAAGCATTCTCTGTTATTCAAGATTCTTAACTTGATCGATATTGTGTACATTTTCTGCCATCACGGTTGATCAACTGTCGGTAAGGTACAATCTGTGATGATATAGCAGATAAATTAAAAAATAATTACTTGTATTATTAACACCTAGCTCAAAATTAGCGTTATTTTCATGAATTAAGAATTCTTATTCTGATCCCTCTAATAGCTTAATTGGAAAAGCTCCTGACCGGAAATTAGAAGATTTGTGGTTCGATTCCCAATGGAGTGAAGATGGAGTAAGATCTTTTTTTCAAGAAATAATTTTAATTTTATAATAGTAATAATATCAATTCTGCATATTATATACACCTGAAAAACATAAACTCAAAATCAACTCATGCATGAAATAAAGAATCATGCGAAACAGTAAATTCGCCAATTTCTTCCATTTCTTTCAAATGGGGATCAAGACACAAATAGAAGACTAAATCATCTAAAATTTATTTTCCGCCGAAAAGGTTACTTTTTCTCACCGTGAAAAAAAAACTTTTCACAGAATATATAAAATGTAGAACCAATAAATTTGGATTTAAAGTTGTTCAATTTTCATAAAGGAAATTAATTATCAATTTAAAATTAAATTAAATTAAGAAATTGTTTTCGATGAAAATGGGAATAGTAAAACATAAAACTTTATGTAGAACGTATCAAGTATATTCTTCTAATGAATAAAATATGCTCCTTCTTTTGTTCTTATAAACTACACATTTCGAATTTCGCGCTCGTTTCACTTACTTCACTGGATGACCATCGAGGGCGCTACATGTCAAAACCCACTTTCAATTTGCTTAAAGCCAT
>NC_046661.1:65413211-65436535 GCF_010883055.1 Belonocnema kinseyi
TATTTATATAATTTATATTTTATACATGAAATAACATAACCTCAAAATATACGAATATCAAGAGGCGCGCGATCTATTCAAATCATGAGAATCGTTCGCCGAAATCTGGAAATATTAAAATCCCAATCTACTGAATTTATTTCAAAGCAGTTAGCTGTTAGCAGATAGATATATAAATAGAATCGACGAAGTCCTCCGACCGGCAATCGTGCATCTTCGAGTTTTCAAATTCAGAAGAGGAGAAATGGGTTGCGCGCGCAACTCAGTCATTTACAGCGTCTCCCACTATATTCACACGGACATAGCCCTGTCATAGTATTGGACCGCATCTCGTTTCAGATCTGGGATCACTGGTGGAGACAGCCTTTTTCTCAAACGTCGTTCGCGTTCCTGAATGTGTGTTTACGTTTTCTCAGTTTTCGAAGTGTCAAATTTCAAGAGTTAATTTACGAGTTTTCAAGTGCTTAGGGTTTCCCGTGAGTAATTCAAAAGGGCCATTCATGCTCTAATTTACAATAAATCATTTGGGATGTTTACTTAACTCCAATTTTATGACTTTTTGACCCAAAAGGTATGTGACTTAACTTTACTTATGGATATATGGTTCTAAGCCAGTGTTCGGCAAACTTTTTGCTTCATTTTCAGGTATGGTCAGGCTCCACCCGACTTAATTTTTTCTACTACTTTTCGGTCTATTCATGTACATTAATGTGAGTGAGCTTACTCCAGCAAGGGTCTTTTGTCCACAGGCATGTCAAAGTAAGGAACTTTTAAAACTTTTAATTTTTTAATTAGCGATTTGAAAATAGCATTATAAGCATCTACGAATTTTTCCTATTCCAATGATATATTACTTGTCTAGAAAAGTTAAAAATTTGAAGTAGTTTATAATCAAGAAACATCAGATTGACAGTCAATTTAATACTAAATACTTCTCAAATTTTCAACCTTTATAGACAAATTACATGTCTTTGGAATCGGAAGAATACGTAGATGCCAAATATATTACTTTTAAGTCACTCATCGCAAAAATTACGAATTTTTGAATCTCACATTTTTTCCCATTTTATAACAAAGAACCCCTGAGGAAAGGGATGATCTGGCCAAGCACGCAGGTACTGCCCTGAGAGTAGGTCACAGGGCAGGCTACCCTGCCCAGGGCAAGAGCGTGCCGACCACTGTTCTAAGCTTATTCTGAATATATTATTTATTTTTTATTTTCATAAACCAATTATAAGAAGAAAATGAGGAAATCAGTTTTCAGATATGCAATTAAGGCAAATAAAATGCGGCAACCTAAAATTAAGAGAAAAGAAAATGAAAAATCTTGAACTAATTCGAAATTTAAAATAAGGTTAAAGAAATAAAATTTTAATGTAGTTTCATACATATATTTTCTATACTATCCCTTTCTCAACATTACAAAAATGAGAGAGATAATATAGATTATTTATCAATTAATAAAATTTATAGAAAATTAGCATTAGTTTTTGTTTACTAAATATATTTATATATATATAAAAAAGGAACGTGTGACACTTAAAGTCTAAGATACATATTTTTTGAATTTTGAAATAAGTTTCATTGAATTAAACAAACTGTTTTTTTTTTTAATTTATCCTCATGTGTTTCTATAACAATTGTGCTCGAATACCCTCCATCTGGTTCACCTCGACCCAAAAGAAAATTCCAAAGGATGGTTCCGTTTGATAATTTACGACCTGTAACCTGATATGTGACTCTAAGTCCATGGGGTTGACAACGAACTCGAGCACCCTGTAGGCATGCCAGCCCACATGATGCCATCATGACACCTGGATAACCTGAAGGCAAATCCAGCATCTTCCGACAGGAAAATTCAAAAACGGCTCAGACCCACACCCTTCAGAAGGACGAGGAGCAAAAAAGTTTGTTATTCCGACGAAATGGAGAGTCCTCATTTCCCATTGATGACGAATTGGCAGTAATCCTTGTTGGGCACAGTTAACACACCTCCAAATCCAACCCTCAGGACCTTGGGCTACCGTAACCTGACCATATACATGTCGGATTTGTGAGTTTTCAGCTGATAGTAAGTTAATCACTTCCTCAGAGAGATCGTTATTTCCTTGAATATAGAATATTCTCTAATTTTCAGGAACGTTAACTTCAGGAGTGATGTCTGGGACTTGTCTGGGAGGCACAAGCAGTTCCAGTGCTGGTCTAAAATCCCGGATATTTTGAAATTTTTCTGATAAATAATTCAGAGCACAATACACCAACAGGAAGATAAGAATCATTTCAATCATTTTGACAAGGTCACAACACCAATTCACTTTTATACAAGGAAAATAAAAGAAAACGAAAAGAATTTTCGAGATCCAGAATCAATGAAAGATTCGATAGGAATGAAGATTTGAACGAGCTTCATCGGTTCTGTAGTGGGGGAAAAGAACCCAGCTTTTCGGAAAATCAATTGCAGGTAAAAGTTTAAATTACTAACTCTCAAAATTATTAATATTTAAAAAAAAAATAATTCAAACAGTTTCCTTCTCAATTTTAATATCGTTTTTGGTTTCTCTTTTTTTTTAATTGTTTTGAATTGCATAACCTCAATCCGAGACAGACATGCGCAAGCCCTTACTCCCCATATTAAAAAAAAAATTATTTGCATCAACAAAAAGAATTTTCACTACTGATTGGTAAAATAATATTTTAAAAATACAAAAAAAATTCAATGTTATTCTCACCAATTTACTTTTTCAAAATGAAAATTATTATCTTTGGTGTAAAGGAAATCCTTAATTTGAACGTTAAATTACCCGCGAAACCTTTTTGAATTCAAATTTAACGATTTAATTTAAATTATCATATTTATCACGATTGAACCTAGTAAAAATAGCAAATGAAATCATTTTAATATTAAATTTAATTTTGTTTATTATGTATTTAATAAATAAAAGAAATACTTTCGGAATCACCAGGACCAGGGATGCTTGGTAGTATTTAAAATTTATTTTGAAATTTCGTGATCAGATAAGTATTCAATAATGCATATATTGTATAAAAATGATTAATTTATAATTACTTTTCTTTGTTTTTAAATTGTTTCTAAAATGTTTGTTTAGGTTAATTAGGTCTGCAGATAGTGACAAACCGAGGAATTAAGCTATATCACTCATAGCTTTTTATCACCAATTCTAGGAGTGTACTGATTTTATTATTTTTGCATTCAAAATGGTAAGCAACTAATTATACGTATAATAACTAATTATAAATATAACCAATTATAAATACAATTCACATTCCATTTTCTTAGTTCTATATTCACCCTCTTGTTTTTCTTTTTTTTTTGTTACGAAGGTGAAGAGTTTTCGTTTCGTATTGACGCTTAATAGCTTTTAAATTTCTCACCTCCTTTTTAAATTTTACATGAAAAATGTGATTTATATGTATATATACTCTAGAAGAAAAGAAGTAAGATTTTTAAAGCCGACGTTTCGACGAATGTTACTATTCACCTAAGTTGCATATTTTTAATTTTTTTTAAATTTTCATTATGATTATTATGTGCATAATATTTTTGTATTCAAATTTAATTTTAAATTATAAATTACTTTCATCGTTTGTAGTTTTCAAAATTGCCTTACTTTCAAAATGACACTTAGAAGAATAATTTATATTATTCAAAATTTTTTAATTTTACAATGACAAAACTTGAAATCCATTTTTTCATTTTAATCTTAATCTTCCATGCATGGATTTGGATTGAGTCTCAACTTCTCCAAATGGACAATTTTAGTCTTTTTAGGGCTAATCCTTATAAGAGCGTTACGCTCACCTATTAATTCTTCTAAAACATATGATCCATCATAATATGGTGAAAACTTTATGTTTTCCCTTTCATTAATTTCCAAATATAGCTGGGTCCCAACCTTAAAGTGCTTAGGATTAGCTTTCCTATCATAATATTTCTTATATTTTTCTTTTGCTTTTAGGAGTCTCTCGTGAGCCAGCGAGTGCACATTGTCAAGCCTCAAAAAGATCTCCTGCAAATGCATCGTTTACGTCTTATCAGGCGGATTGGGAGAGAAGCTTGTTGGAAAATTAGCATCTCTACCATAAACTAGAGTGAAGGGAGCAAAGCCTGTTGCCTCGTGAACATTCACATTATAAGAGAAAACTGCAAATCGAGTCCAATCATCCCAGTCAACTTTTCCTTCGAAACTTCTGAAATATTCAATCAAGGTATGATGACTTCTTTCTAAAGATTTCAGACTCTGCGGATGATAAGCAGATGATTGGATCTTTTTAATTCTAAATATTTTGCAAAAAAACCTTGATAACTTTACTAACCAAATTAGCACCCTGATCAGATATATTACCCGCAGGCAACCATACCGCGTAACAAATTCTTCGGCTAAAGCTCTGGCTATAGTGACTGAATCAATATCCTTCAAAGGTATTGCATCACAATATTTTGAAAATACACATTGAATCGTAAGGATATGTGTATTACCCCTAGAAGTAACTGGGAGAGGTCCTACAAGGTCAATTTGAATCTTTTCAAATGGTTCTTTGGGAGTGTCAGTTATCAACATTGGTTGACGATTTTTCCTTCTAACCAATTTATTTCTCAAACAATTTTTACATGAACCAACGATTCTTCTAACATCTTCATTCATATTATCCAAATAATATTGAGATCTAAGCGTCTAATAACATTTTGAGGAACCTTTATGTCCACCTACAGCAGACTCATGAAATTCTTTGATTATGTCATTTCTTTCATGACGTCATGGAATAATTATTTCACCGGAGTAGATGACAACTAATAATACAGTCCCGACAAAATGCTGCCGAAACATTTGCTCAATCGAGAGCCAAGATATCGGATCCAACTGATGCAAAATCCTGTTATACAAAACAAGAATCCAACGACCTAATTTGGACCACAAAGAATAAACGAAAAACAAAAAAAACCTATTGTAATCTGAAAAAAACCCAAAAAACAAAAAAACCCAAAACAACAAAAAAATAAAATAAAATTTTCGGAAAAAAAAGGAAAGAAAAATGAGAAGGCAGCCAACCACATCCCCTTCATTCTCTTTTTCTTTCTTTCGTCTTTTTTATTTTTATGACCATCAAATTACAATAGAATAAAAATAAAAAGCTTAAATAAATAAATTTGCATTACCAACGTTTCGATACTCGTACAGTGCCCTTATCAAGGCAAGAAAATTTTAAGTCGTAGAAATTGACAGCACCCACGAACAGATGCTCTCTCTTTGATACCTGAGAATCGAATGAGGGTCAGTAGGCCAATCTGTTGTAAACACAATATAAATATCTGTCACAATTACATCAGAAATAGAGAAAGTAAAAGAAAAGTAATAAAAGTAAAAGAAGTAATTAAGGGTTGGAATGGTAATATTATTACCAATTGGTACAGAAAAAGTACATATTTAGGTAGAATTTTAAATTTCCTTTCTGCTCATCCCTTTCAAAATAAAATTGCAGTAATTAAAAACTTAGTTGACAGAGCTATAGGTTTGTCCCATTCTTCATTTCACACAAGAAATTTGAATATTGTTAGGAATATCCTTTTTGTGAATCATTATCCGAAGGAGTTAATTGAGAAACATATTTCAATTAGAGTTCAACAAATCAAAAACAAAGACATTAATAATTTGCTTGTAGATAATCAGAAAGAGTTAAAGGAATATAGTTCGTTTAATGCTTTTTTTCTTCCATTTTTTGGTCAAATTTCTAAAACTATTGAACTCATTTTAAAAAAATTTTAAATTAATACTATTTTCCGCATTCCATTTAAAATGGATTCGGTGAGAAATTTTCGCAAGAATCCTTTGGATGATTTTGAAAAGGGTGGTGTTGTCTATAAGATCACTTGCAGGATCTGTGGGATGAAATACGTGGGACAGACTGGCAGACTTCTTAATACCAGGATAGAGGAGCACAAAAGTGATGTTCGTTTGGGACGCTGTTATAAGAGTGTTCTTGCCAGACATACAAAGGCATTTGTTAATGTTGACCATGAGTTTGACTGGGATAATGTTCAAATTTTGCATAGTGAAAGTAATGAGAGAAAGAGGGAATTCATGGAAATGCTTTATATTAAAAAACAAAAAAAGTTATCTGTTAATTTAAAAACTGATTTGGATGGGTTCAACAAAAGTTATGCTAATATGATTAATTACATATAACGTAGCTGTTTCATGAATTCTATTTTTCTTTTACTTTCTCTATTTCTGATGTAATTGTGACAGATATTTATATTGTGTTTACAACAGATTGGCCTACTGACCCTCATTCGATTCTCAGGTATTAAAGAGAGAGAATCTGTTCGTGGGTGCTGTCAATTTCTACCACTTAAAATTTTCTTGCCTTGATAAGGGTACTGTACGAGTACCGAAACGTGGGTAATGCAAATTTATTTATTTATGTTTTTTATTTTAATTTTATTGTAATTTGATGGTCATAAAAATAAAAAAGACGAAAGAAAGAAAAAGAGAAGGAAGGGGATGTGGTTGGCTGCCTTCTCATTTTTCTTTCCTCTTTTTAATTTTTTTCCGAAAATTTTATTTTTATTTTTTTTTTCAGATTACAATAGGGTTTTTTTGGTTTTCGTTGATTCGTTGTGGTCCAAATTTGGTCGTTGGATTTTTGTTTTGTATAACAGGATTTTGCATCAGTTTGATTATTGGACGTTAAATGGGATTTTTAATTTGGATTTTTGTCTAATTTAAATTTTGTAAATATCGGATCCAAATCGTTTCCCTTCTTTGAAATCTTCAAGCTCTTGACATTAAGAGTATTCATTGCATTTTTTAATGCAATAATTGCACTAGATATGTGATTCAAGAAAAGCTGATCATCATACTTATACCTCACAATCACAGCAAAAATATACGAACCATCGGCTGAGACAAAATGAGCAATATGGCCTTTACCCATATAAATTTTGTCATTACTGTATGATACACACGCGCCTGAGATGATTAATACGGGTGTCTTTTCAAGAACAGCAACACTGTTCTCACCATTGTGTTTGTCTTCCATCTCCTGCAAAGCGTACAATTCACTTTGAGTCTTTACGGCAGAAGAATTTAGTCCAACGCCCGCACCCCACAACCCACTCAGAGCCGATGATGATGTGGACATCAAGGGCTTCTGCTTTTTGGGCACCTGAGCTAAACCATTTTGAGCCGATAAAGGTATCTTAACTGGGTCGTTAAGGTCTTCATCAGGTGAAGCCATAAGACTGTCATCACTGATAGTTGAATCTCCCGACTCCGGTTTGGAATCCTTATCTTTCAAAGAACCACCTAAACTACTAGGGGTAACGCGTTTCCACCCCCATGAATCTGGACCAAAATGCTGTGGTGCATTGACGCAGACTGATAACGGGGTCCCTAATAGGCTACACCCAACAGAAGTCGCGAGTCGTGGTGCCTCGGTACTCTGATCCTGGGTGGTGATTTGATAATTCTAAGAGATTGAGTCTGGATTAGTCATTTCACTAATCACCTCAATCCCAGTAACGTTACTTTCCGCTGCTCTGACATCTAGAGCCTCAAAACTAGCAAACACTCGCTTCATTAACTCTTCTGGTTCAATCTCGTTATCAGAAGCTGGAATTTCCACAACAGTTATCAGCTTTGATTCGAAGGAATCCAAAGTAGATAATAAAGGGGGCCCTATCATTCAGTGGATTTCTTGACAAGGCATCAGTATTGGAATTCACTTTTTTAGGCTTATACACAATCAAGTAATCATACTCACTTAGCTTGATTTGCCATCTAGCCAACCTTGAGACAGGATTCTTAATGCTATGCAGCCAAACTAAGGGCCTATGGTCAGTAACGAGGACAAATTTGTGACCATATAAGTAAGGCCGGAAATAATTGACGCAGAAGATAATAGCAAGAAGTTCCTTCTCTATTGTAGAATAATTTATCTCAGCTCCTTGAAGAGTCCTTGAAGCAAAAGCGATTGGCAAGTCCTGACCAATCTTACCCTGACTGAGGACACCTCCAAGAGCGTAATTTGAAGCGTCTGTTGTCAATACAAATGGTTTTGAAAAGTTAGGATACTGTAATAATGGTTCGGAACAGATTTTATCACGCAGGATCTCAAAAGCTTCTTGTTCTACAGATGTCCAACGAAAATCAGTGCTGTCCTTCAAAATTTGAGTAAGTGGTTTAGCCACTTTAGCGAAGTCTGGAATAAACCTCCTATAGTAACTTACAAGCAACAAGAATTGTTTAACGTTTTTCTTTCCTCTTGGAATAGGAAAATTCTTTACATCTTCTATTTTTCGCGGATCTGGTTTCACCCCTTCTTGGGTGATAATATGTCCCAAATATACTATTTCTTTTTTCAAGAAATAACACTTTTCAGGGTTCAAAAATAATCCCGATGATCTTAAACGACCTAAAAGAGCTTTTAATTTTTGACTGTGATCAATAAGTGATGAGGCATAAATGACAATGTCATCCATATAAACAAATAGGTCAATTCCTTGTAAACCAGTCAGAACTTGGTCCATTACCCTTTGAAAGGTAGCGGGGGCATTTTTAAGTCCAAATGGCATTCTATTGAACTCGAAATGAGCGAATGAAGTAGAAAAAGCAGTTTTTGCTTTGGATTCGGGATCCGTGGGTATTTGATGGAAACCTGATGCTAAATCCATAACAGAAAAATATTTAGCTTCTCCTAATTGATCTAATATCTCTGTTATTTGCGGTAAAGGGTAAGAATCACTAATGGTTTTTTCGTTTAATCCACGATAATCAACCACCATTCTCCATTGTTTATTACCATGAGGATCTGGTTTTTGGGAACGACCCAAACAGGAGAATTATATGGGGATACTGATGCTCGAATCATTCCATCTCGAAGATATTCTTTAGTTTTTTCTATAATCACTTTTTTATGAATAGTTGGATGGCGATAATTTTTTATGTTTACCGGTTTATTATCAGAAGTGACAATTTTATGGGCAACAACATTAGTTGATCCGAATTTGTCACTAGGAAGATGAAATTGCTGAGAACAATAAAAAAATATTGGGAAGAGACTTTCTTTCTCTTCATCATTTAAATCAGAAAGGTTTACAATTTTCAAAATTTCAGCAAAGCTAGAAGCCTGTTTTCTTTCATCAGCAGAAAGTTTACAATCCTCAGAATCAATTTCAAAATATTCTTCAAGTCCCCTCGTCAGAAAACCCACCTCGAAGTTTAAATGACTCTTATTTGATTTTTGTCTAAACTTAGACCGTTCCCTTTCACGCCTTCTTTTAATATTACAATTCTCTACAGAATGGTTACTCCGATAACAAAAAATACAATCCGTACTCTCTTTGTCCTTTACAATTCTTTTAATCTTTTTTGGACAGTTTCGCTTATAATGTCCAAATTCTTTACAATAATAACACTGCACAGACTCTAAATTTCGTACAGGTTTAGTATCATCCTCTACTCGCATATGAGCTACTCTCTTTAATATATCTTGCCCTATCATATTCCTTAAATTAAATCCCGATAAGGTAGATGGAATGGAACCAGAGAGAGATCCATGGACTCTTCCCCAACTTTTCACTTTTGATCGGCTTTAATGGCTAATGCAATACCATCATCCAAAGTGTTAATTTCTTCATCATGAATGGCCATATAAATGTTGAAATCTAACCCGCGTAAAAAATTGCCAATCACGGTCTCTTTATACGCTTCACAACGGCCCATACCTCTTACTCCGGGGGTGTTTTCCATTACTTGAGAAGTTAATTTATTGAAAATTTGATTAACGCGAGCCCCATATTCTTGAATTGACTCATCCGGTTTCCTTTTAACGTTATCTAAAGTCTGTTAAATTTGACTTACATCTCCTTCCTGGGCGTAAATACGTTCCAGAGTTCTTAAGATGTCATTGAGTTCGAAATCGCTTTTATCTTGAATATGATAACGCGCTTCGCCGGTAATTTTATTCAAAACCATCATAGTTAAGTAAGGTGAATCGCGAGGATCGGTCATACCAATAATAGCCTTACAATATTTCATAAATAACTTGATTGACATATTCTTTCCTGTAAATTCCCGTATCATATCTCTGACTATTCGCGAAATTTTCTCGGGTCCAGAAATAAGATTTAAATGTAATAAAGGAACAGAGGGGGATTCCCGGACTTGAGTCTCATGTCTTTGCAAATCATTCCAACCCTCGCCACTTTGATCTGAAATCAAAGAATTTGTCCTATCACTATCAGAAGGACTTTCGCTCACTACTAATCTAGATCGCAATTCTTGAGTTACTACAGCAGGTGGCCCACCAGGACTATCATTTTTATCTCGTCTAGCTTTTTTCGGTGGCGATGCTTCGTTTACATCTTTCGAATTATTATCTAAACGACGTTTCCTATTCGGAGCCATGTTACAAAAAAAAACTTCTAAAGACTTACTCTTTTGACGACAATCTTTTGCAGACAAATAATCCAATTAATAGTGCAGAATAAAACTCACAACACTGTTGACCTTAATTTTTCACATTTATTCACTCAATTCTTCATTACTCCAGGAAAATTTTCTGAATTGCTTGAGTGTCCTTGATCCTTCAGGAATTTCCTTCGAGTAGTTGTTCTTGATTTCTCTGCGGTTGATTTCGCGGTGCCATACTTTCTTCCGTTTCGAGCAGGTAATTTAGCATCAATTTTTTTATTTTCCACGTTGAGGTAAGGATTTTCTTATTAAAAATTTATTTTATACTTTTAGGCCTACGGTTATTGAGGAATAGTTTGGTGGTCTCTATTTAACCGTTAACAACCTTGGTGCAATTGTCGACACCCTATGCTACCAGGAGTAAAACCACCCCAAAACCCTGGTAGAAGATTGCGGCTTTTATTTTCTAATGTTTATTGTTATAAATTGATAATCCTGTTCCATTCATTTTTCAGATTTAAAAGACAGCGCCTTTTATCTGTGGATTAGTCTCCTTTGTGATAAGACGAACAGCCTTGAATTTCAATCAGTGAGTCAGTAGTCCAGTGACCCAGTTTTTCTTCAATTTATTAGATTTATTCCTTTATCGTGCAACACATCCCACCGCTGTCATCAATTGTAATGCCCAAATTTCACCTAGGTTTTCTATCCACAATTCACTGCTCTCTGATTGGACATCTGAACGGGATCGTTGTTGCCGTTGATTCGTTGAAACGAAAACCATTTAAAGGAACTTATTTGAAATAAAAGCACTTAATTTAACAGTTGATGATTCACAATTTATTAAAGATGCATTTCCACCATCACTGTTTCAGAAGTCACAAATCACAATTGTTTATAATTGTTTATATCGAGGCGTCCCGTTTCGCGTTTAACAATTGATCTTATTTATAATAGTTAATTATTTAGCGACAATTCCAATGAATTAACTAAATTGAAACACAATACAAAGTTTCTCAGTCCAAAAAACTCAATTATACACTATCAAGTGTCGCAGGTTTAGTATTAAATATGCGGTTTCGGAGATGCAAAATTTGGCGTTTTCCGTGGTGCGCGCGTTTCCACAAACTCTGTTTTGGGCGGAGAAATCTCCCCCTTTCCCTTTTCAGTTAATCAAATCGCTGACGTCATTGAATTTAACAGTCAGTTTACAAATAAGAAATTAGGTCGCATGGCTCCGCCTATTAGATTTACAACGCAATATGACTAGGTACACCTTGTGTAACTAAACGTATATGTTTCGAGGGCTCTAGAACCCGAAAAATCTATATCGTTACAGGGTGTATGTTTGGCCAAAGATATTAGGTCCTAGATACGGCATGAGATAGTTGCACCCCATACCGGTAGTTAGCGCGGCAGGCAAGTTTGTGGTCTTGCATATATATTGGTTTTAGTTCGGCCACATACTTGTAGAGGCGCGACAGGCAACCATATATTCGGTCGCGCCAAATTATAGTGCATTTGAAATCCAAAATGGTAATAATCTAATTTTACTTTATAAGTGAATGGAAAAATAATTTTAATTGTTAGTATAATATAGTAATAACAAATTTGAAATATAAAGTTTATTTTTTATTTAAGTTATAATTTTTTTGGAAATTAGTAGAAAAGTTAATTTGAAAATATAGTTAAGTTTTATTTAAATTTGAATAAACTAAAAAAACCGGTTAAATCAACCAGAATTCTGGTTGAATATGATTTTGCTAAAATAATTATTTGACATTCTTTCCTTTAATAAAAAACTTGCCTTTTTAAATTTTTATTTCTTGCATAATTGAAAAGAAATTTGGAAGGAATTTCATATTTGAATAAAATTATGAATCGAAGCAAAAAATACATGATCTGGCACTTTTTTGTTAGACTTTTTTTCAGAAATTGTATACTCCTTTTCAAAGATCTTTATTGAAAACGGAAGTTTAATTCCGCTCTATTGTATTATTCACAACTTTCTTCTAACTGCAATTCATAACACAGTAGACAATTAGACATAATGTAAAAATTACAATGAACATGACAAGTCAAAACTGTCATCAAGGTACTTGAAGTTAAAGTGAATATTTATTTCTGACAATATTAAAACTTCCATTTTAATATTAAGTTTATTAAATTAAAAAGGAAGATATTTTAAAATTATTTACGCCTAGCGTTATAATGCCTAAAGCTTCTTGTTCTTCAAAAATCAATATATTCCAATCAAGATTTTTTTCTTACTTCTTAAATCTTGTAAACAAGAACAAATGTTTCCATGTGATAAATAAGTGACGAAATTTTGTTATCAAATAATTTTTTTAATATGATTATTTCTGCCTTATTGGTGAAAAAAGTTACTCTCTAAAGATTGACGTAAGGGTAATTTTCGCGTTGAAGCGTACACGTAGAGAAGACTTACGTCAAAACCACCGACATATAGAAATGGACCGGTAATGCTGTGGGCAGAACGGTAATGGGCTTTAGAGAGAGAAAAAAGATATGAGGCGTAAACTTATCGCTTTCTAGATAAAGCTAAATGGTCGAGAATATTTTCGTTGGATGAACTTTGGCGCGGCACAGGACCGTGCTTTGTGTCACGAGTGCCCCATAATGTGACGTTCATTGCACTTTTCAGAATTGATATATTTATAATTTATTTAATTATAATTTATTGTAAATAAATATAAAAAATAGTGGCAGCTCGTGTAGTTTGTGGGCGTTGTCAAGACGTTTATATGGGGATATGTTTTCATACGTAAGTAAAGTTATTAAATATAGTGAAATAAAAAATGTTACAACAAAAACAAAACATCAAAATATGAAGTTTTGTAACTATGCAATACAAATGGTTATTTTTTATGTTATAGAAATATTGTTCAAATTTTTGAAAGTTATTACATTATTTTTGAACTCACTAAAACGATTATTATTGTAGCATTTTCAATCCCATTTCAAGAAGAATTCAAGGTTACCAAGTTTTTAAAATAATCTATCTGAAACAGGCTATTTTACATGAAAGTTCTTTAAAATTTAATTTATTATAACTACAAATTTTTAATGTATTTATCTTTTTTTTTAATTAACCGGACAGAATATTTATGTACTGTCCGGGGCCACCAATTCACTTGACAGAGTCCTGAAACAGATAAAAGCAGGTCCACGTCTCATATGTTAGTTTCTTCACGCAAACAGCAGATTTGGCTTAAAACATTTTTCCATCTCGACGAATTGTTCACCTTGGCGCATGGGGTATTTCCTAAATTAATTTTTTTACGAAAAAAAAAGTTGTGTCAACTAAAATGTAATATTTTTTTCTCGATGCTTCAATTAAAAAAAAAGGTTTGAAACTGTAAAATTAAAAATGTGAAGCATTGAAAAATCCTGAATTTAAGAATCAAATCTTAAACCATTTAAAATTTTAACATTGAAATTTAATTTGGTTTTGAATATAAGGGTTTAATATCGTAAAATTGACAACTGTAAGCCTTCTAACTTGATTAGGCTTAAATTAATGGCCTCCAAAATCTGATAATACCCAAATACAAACACTTAGAATTCTGCATTTAAATTTTCAATTTAAAACTTTCAAAATTAAAGAATTTAAATTTATCAGATTATACTCGAGGCATATTCAAAATTTAAAAAATAGGAATGCCTGCATTTTTAATTTATCAACTCTATGAACAAATTTCAAATAATACAATTCTTGATATTTCTGTTTATAAAATTACTCAATTTGAATGTTTTAAAACGAAAAAATATTAAAACCTTTCAATTTAAAATTCCTCTCCTTATAAAAAGTTTTCGATTTCAAAGGCATTCATTTATTCCAATTTTTCACGAGGTTTGACATCGAATAATCTGCTTATTGCAGCTTTTAATTGTTTATATCCTAAAGCTGAGAAAAATGTATTGTCGAATCATAAGTGATTTCATTTAAAACATTTAAAATTAAATAATTTGAATTGACAGGTTATACTTGAACAATATTCGAAATTTTACAAATACTGAGATTTTGAATTTTCAATTTATAAACTAATTTCTTTTAATAATTATTATTTTATTTTTATACTTCTATAAGAAAATAATTACACTGTAATTTTAATTGTTTTCATTTCAAATTTCTCTCATTTAAAACCTTTTAATTTCAAAGGCATTGAAGTTATAATCCAATTTTCGTAACTGAATAATTTTGAATGGAATAATTATTTAATTGCAAACATACTTCTAATTTGAAATAAAATTTTGAAATAGAAAAGTATTTCCATGCAAAATAGTTGCGCTGAGGTTTAAACGCTTACTTTTAAATTTTGACATTGTCGACTTCTGAAAAGTTTCAAACCAAAAACTTTAGAACTATGAGTCTGAACAGTTTCTACTTGTGGAGATTATTTTAATATAATTTGTGCTCTAAATCTATTCTTTATTATTATAAGCCAGTTATAATCCTAATTACTTTCCTGAGTTTTTTGTTCAACTGAACTAATTATTATAAAAATAAGGGATTTTTTTTTAATTTCTCCAGTTTATTTGAATGCTCTCCATGGTTGAAGCCAAGAAATAACCCACATATCTGTATTCAATTTTACTTAAATTGAACTAAATTTTACTTAAATTTCGAATGTAAGTAAAATATATTTACTTTTAGAAATGATTTAAATTGTATTCAACCTTTAAATTTAGTTTTACAAAATAATTTTAAAAATTGCACTACAATAAATCTTAAAGTACGAATAGAATTGTTTTAAAACTTATTTACTTAGTATCTAGAAAATTTCTCTTTTAAAAGAAACCAGACGAGAAATTAATTTAATTTAACTAAACTTTATTTAATTCTTAAATTCACCTAAATTTCATTTAAATGTTGAATTTAGCTAAATTTTTAATTCAGCTAAATTTTATTTAAATTTTAAGTTTAGTTTTTAAAAATAATTTTAGAAATATGACTAAAATTCTAAAGTACGAAAGGAATTTTTTTAAATTTATTTATTGTCTCCAAATTTTAAAATAATAATAAATAAAATATTTTTAGGCTCTCTTTAATTTGAATATAATTAGGTAATTCAGGGTTCATAACATTATTAGCGTACAGGCCGTACAGAGCCAGCCGATCGACTCAACTATAACAAAAATTGTTATAGCGATGGCGAAGGCGAACGCGAGAATGAGAAACAGAAAATCACGTTCTGTTTGGAATTCAAGAACTTTCGGTGTACGCCCCGGCCTCACTCGCCCGCTAATGCTCTAGGAGGACGTGGTTGCCATAGAAACGGTGAGAAGTTGAAGAGGGCAGCACCTCGATATAGTCGGAAATGTAGTTAAATATATATATATATATATATCGGTCGTCCCCGCCACTGACCCATGCCGTATCTAGAACCTAATATCTTTGGTTTGGCGAAAGGTAGTTGAGGTTACGTTACATAAAAGTTTAAAGAATGCAAGAACAGGATAAGAAAATTTTAATTGCTGATTCAGTAATGAGGTCATTGTTATTACAAACAGTGATGTGTTTAATAATAGTGGAAAGTGATGAAGATACTAAGCTTTGGATGATGAAGATACTAAACTTTAGTCTACTACTAAACTTGCGATTCCCGCCACTTCAACCAGCAAATTCCACTGTTCACTCACTTCCACCTATCTAGTTTCAGTGGGCGAAATAGTCACCCGTCGAGTGACCCCCACTCTTCACCCGAATGATCACTGAACGATTCCGAGTGAAGCCCAACACTCACCTAACATCGTGGAACGGCTCGGAGTGCACCCGAGTGGTCCCCTGGAACGCACCCCTAGAGGAACTCTAGGATGATAGGTATAGAAGCGACAATGCTCAACAAGCACATTGATGCTAATGTTGGCATCCTGTGCTATTGCGCTTGCGTTAAGGTTGCGCGCTGGCTGGCCGCATTCAGCGCGCGATTCAATATTACTTTAAAAGAAACAAATGTAATTTAAATGACTAATTATTAAATATCCCCAAGAATTTATACAAATTATGTAACTTTTGATTTCAGGTAAGAAAAAAATTTGTAGCACATATATTTTATAAACAAGAGTTTATTTACAAACATTTAACATAATATGTATGAATATTCACATAATTTTATGTAAAAATTTCCAGTGAAAAAACAATAATACTAGTTAAATATCCAAAAATAATGTTTTCAGATCATAACAGTTATTTTTAATTCGGAGACGTCACATAATGACGATCATAATCAGAAAAAATGAACAAAAATCATTGCTGATAATGAAAATCCTACCAGTGTTTACTGGTACTAAAAAATGCGGCTATGTGTACCAATATTTCGCTGTACACATGGATCGTTGAATACAGATTTTTGTTCTTTAAAAACCTTTGTCAATGTAATATAAATTCATCTTTTGGATTGAAACAGAATGGCTATGATTTACCAAATATATGCATTGGTATTTTTTTCTAACCTTACACCACAAATTACGTTATTTCTGATATTAATGGACAATTTAAAACCATTATCTATTGACCAAGAAAAAACTTTCGTTTTTCAATGAAAAGTAAGGTTAAGGTCTCTTTAAAAGATCATCTTATTTGACTATGAATACATCTGTTGGTTTTAAATTTTAATCCTGTCTTAAGCAATGTTTATGAATATCTATCCCAACTGATGTCTTTAGCGAAGATCGAATTTTTAAGTTTTTCTTAAGGTAGCGATCTGTGAATCTTAACGCTGCCTTAAGCTTATGCTTAATAGCGTATTCGGTTATCCCGCACTGGTGCACTCCGATCCACGATCTAACAAATACATGGTCTAGCCACTTGAGGGCCCTGTTTCGTTCAAGTAACGCAACCGCTTAATTCCACCATTTTGTTAGTTTGACCGCGCAGTTTGAATTTGACGCGTAAGACTGTAGGGCGAACTGTTATAGGAAAATCAATTAAGACACTTCGTTTATATTACTTGAAATAATTCCAAGCTTGTCATTAATTTTGAATCTTTTCAAAACTTCGACATATCTCTTAAAATCACTAAAATGTTGTGTACAAATAATAAGTGTTCAATTGTTATTTATGCGTCAAAATTTAACAATTTCACTTACTTATAAATTAAACACTTTTTAAATGGAACAATTAAAATTGCAACGCTTAAAAATCAAAAGTTCTTTGAAAATCTAAAGATTCAAAGCTTTTTATGTAAAACAATTCAGTTTCAAATTGATTTCTTTTCAATATTTGGTTTAAATTTACTCGTCTTAAATCAACTGTGAAATATTGCTAAATATTAAATACTTATTCTTTTTCTACATTAAAAAATTTCAATTTAAATGTGTTAAAAATTAAATAATTTAGACTCACAATATTTTAAATTTAATAAAAACGTTTAATTATGACTAACTATTATAGATTTATTTTTAAGTGGAAAATAGTCAAACGCACGTTTACATTTTTTAATGGCTGAAAACATTAATAGAAGTAATATATTAATAAATTTATTTATTGAATTTAATATAAAAAAATATATAATATATATAAACTGTGAATGAAAAATATATTATTGATAAATTATGAGTACAGATCCATTTTTAAAATTATTTATTTATTTAATATTTACAGTTGATAAAATAAACCTGTTTTTATCAAAAATTTTCAGCTTCAAATACTTTTAATTTTTTTAACTTCTAAAACTGCATTTTAAAATTCTTCAATTAAAATATATGCTAAAAAATAAACAAATTTAACTGGAAAATTTTTTAAATACCAGATTTTCGAATTAAACATTCTAAACTAAATGGTATAATAATATATAAAAATCACAATTTAGGAAAAAAACGGTTGAAAAGTTGGACATTTTTATTATACAAATTTTGTAACATTCGCGGTCAAAAAATAAATTCACTGCAATTTCCCGGTTTTCCAGGTTTTCCGGTCCAGCGGCCAACCTGCACTGCATTATATAATTTTCTTTAGTCAGAACTTTCCTACTTGACTTAAATTTCATTTTATTTGACACAGATACGTCATTTTTGTCAGCAGAAAGAAGTTGTAAAACACAACCTAAAATTGTAGTTAATGCGTATTTTCCTTTAACGATCTTCAACATTATTATAATACATTTTATAAGGATTCAAAAATTTATACACTTGAAAAGTACAAGAAATTTTTATTCTTATATTTTGCATTTTAAAATCCCTTACGTTTGCCGCCTTTCTTATCCAAGATGGAGAAATTAAGCGGCGGGTCCTTGTAGGTTCCGTTTTTTTTACTTGCGCGTGGCTAGACCATGAATTCTTTAGATCATGCTCCGATCTGCACCGAAGCAGGTCAGAGTGAGAAGGAAGCGGAGCGATCGGAGTGCTCTTGGAGTACACCAGTGCAGGATAAACGAATGCGCCATAAAGAATAGATATAAGGAGACCAATATGTAATGAATGGACTTCACCAAAAACGGTGACTTTTCTGTTGCGAGAAGTACGCACACACACAAGTGTAAAATCACACTTACGTATAGTTCAAAACTTTAAGAGCTTGGTGTGCCAACCGCACTTAAAAAAATATATGGTCACCTCCATTGTTTTGATTTGACAGATCGCTTGAACAAATAAATAATCAGATAGGATTTTGTGAAATGTTTGTAGAATAAAAAATTATTCGAAATGGAAGAGGTAGGTAGTATGTTTATCAAAAGATCAAATTACTTTTACCAGCACTATGCGTGGGACAGGTATTTGACACGTTCGTAATAAAAACAATAAACATACACCTTACACCACTCAGAAAGTCTTGTACACTATACACTTGAAACCACACTTATTGGAAACTTTCGCTTTTTTACAGCGATTTTTAATTTTAACATCCTTGCCTTCATTCACAAACTATTAATTGTTCAATCATTATTTATTTACATTAGACTCACGTTCACAACGGCGGCCATATTTTTTTAAAGTGCGGTTGGCACGCCACGCTCGGGAATTTTTGAACTATACGCAAGTGTGATTATACCCATGCGTGTGTGCGTACTTCTAACCCTATTCTACTTTTTAATGAATAATTACATAACTCTCAGACAATTCGTCTAATGTTTAAATTTCTATTTGTTTAAGGAATTATTATTTGCTCAAGCAGCTTTTTCCGATGATCTTAAAAAAGAATATAAATTAGAATACATTCAATTATTTTTTCTGACTCTATAATGTTTAGAAAAAACATGTTAACCGTTTTTTAATTGTTTAAAAACTTACTTCACAAAATATGTTTGCAATCGTTATTTCCGTAATAAACACAATATTCAATGATTTTGAGTAGTAAATGCTGTACAAAAGGAATTTTATTGAATGAACAATTTTTATTCGTTAACCGTCCATATTCAATTTAAAGGAAATTTGAAAAGAAAAAACAATAAATGGTATAAACAACCACATAAAGCTTTTCGCAGAATTAGATTTTTTCTACACAGATGCAGCCTGAGCGTTTTGGGAAAAAATTGTCACGAAGATTGACTCAAAATATTGATTTTTTATTCAACTCACTTATACAATTTACTGAGTAATTCTAAACATTGCATAAATCATCCGATGCATTTTAATTTCACCGTGTATAATGTACGTTATGTAATATAAATAAAAGTGCTACATGACAGTAGTTAATTTGTTAGTCTATAAAAGCGGCAAATATCTTTTAGCCGGTATATACCTAAATCGACCAGTATATTGTCTTTTTTATTAGTTGTTATCATATAATCCCTATAATTTCCTAAAAAAATAAATAGAAAATAATACAAATTTCATTAAATAATAAAATATATCACTACCTCGTCTTACAAGTAATAAGCTATAAATAATATTCGACCCGCAAATCTGCCTTCACACATATTATTTTTGCAAGCACTGTAAATTACACAATTATGCAATTTTATTTTTCATGATATTTCGGAAATAATTAAAGTTTTAATATTTTTTTTAACTTCAAGTAGCATTCCTTTAGAATTGTAACAGGCCAATGATATAGATGCAACAACTTAATATCAGCATGATACTTATTATATGTAATTTCTTCCCTTCATGATGGAAGTCTAATATATGGAAAAAGTTCTAAGATATCTTCTTTATATAGTAAAACAATAGGCTTTTATAGAAGTTACATAGTTACTTATTCGATTGATTGTGATTATTATTGTACTTTCTAAGTTTCAATGAAGCCTTGGTATTACAATTTTAAAATCACCGTCTGATCTGCTTAAGTTTTCAGGTTATGATTTCGTATTTTCACTTGATTGCGGTGAAATTATTAACTTTTAAGACAAATATTTCTGTAATTATACTTCTATGGACATGAAACTCAATTTGTACCATGTATTATGATTTAAAAAATTATAATTTGTTTAAAATATTAGTTTTACCAGATTTACCCTCCATTACTGGTATTACCGGTAAAACTGCTAAATATAACCGTCGTACGGGTAAGGTCCCATCTCTAGCTATAAGGACTTCACTTAAAAGCGGACTATGAATACGACTCAGATGCGGTACCTCACTAGCGAACCTATAATAGGTTCCAAAAACTAAAACAATATTATTGGTCAGAAAGAGGCCGAGATATACCCATCTTTTTTTAACTAACGAAATTTTTTAGTTCTTGGAATCATTATAGGTTCGCTAGTGAGGGTGCTTTCATGACTGCAGTCTGGCAGCCTGCATGCAGAAAACCCATAAGAGTGAAAGAGATTGACCATATCTATCTCTCTCACTCTTATAGATTTTCTGCATGCAAGCTGCCTGCTTGCAGAGGCATGAAAGCACCCTTAATATCTTTGACTAAGTAGCCACGTTGTCATACGTACTCTTTTCTTACTGTATTTAAATCTGTCTTACCATTCTGCACAAAGGAGTTTTAAGAGTTGCAGCCCAATTTATCAATGAGAGGGAGAGAGAGAATCACTTTTTGCTAGAATATAGTACAAATTCAGGAAGTCTATAACTACCAAAATGGTGTCTATTTTGAATACCGTTGACACCGGTCACGAAGACATGATTCACGATGCTGAAATGGACTATTATGGACTTCGACTTGCAACTTGTTCGAGCGACTACTCTGTTAAAATATTTGACCTGAAGAATGGATCTCAAATTTTGGTAGCAGACTTAAAGGGACACATGGGTCCCGTTTGGCAAGTTGCTTGGGCTCATCCCAAGTTTGGAAACCTTTTGGCTTCTTGCAGTTACGATAGGTATTTACATTTTTTTATATTACTATATAGTTCAGGCAGATTCTGCATTTATGTGGCAACTTATTTTGCCTAAAGCCTATACTATGAGGTAGAAAAGATTAACTTCAAATTTAAACAAAACAATTAGTCGAAAGTCACTGACTTTTTGTGTTAAAAACTTGCAAAACATGAGGTTTTCATGGATTTTCGGTTCTCAGTGGTCAGTAGGTATGATAGAAAGTAAGTAGATAGAATTCTGTGAAAAAAAGAATTCTTTATCTTTGATAGTTTCTGATAGTCCTTCAAATTAGGTCACGGACATTCGTGTCGCTAAAAATGTTCATACCACCATTGAAAGGGGTTGGTCGAGCTGGAAAAGAGGGACTGATCTGTCTCAATAGTGGTATGAATAGCCACAATTAGCAGCAATTTTAAATAAAAACAATGAGTTAAGTTTTTTTAAAGATAGATTGTTTCTAAGTGTTCGTAGTAATAATTAAAGACATTTTTTTGTAAATCTAAAAAAAGCGCCCAACAGAAAGGAATATAGAATAACAACCCTTTAGGCACTGTAAAAAATATTTCTTTTAAGTTTACCAGTGTCAGAGAGTGACGTAATATTTACTATTCCCTAAGCAGCGTTTTACAGAAAAAATGCAAAAACTACCTTCAGTTTGTAATTTCAGTTTTAGGTTATGCGACTTTACAATTCTATTTGTAAAAAGTATCAATGAGTTGTATATTTGTAAGTTAGGGTATTCTTACTGAAAGTTACAGTAAAATTCTATTGAATTTCCAACAATCAAGTTAAGGTGCAGAATTCTGTAATTCCGAAATTCTGCACAGTTACAGTAAAATTCCAAGTTATGATTGTTTTTGTACAATAAATTGCAAATGTCCTACTCAAATCAGAAGTATTATAAATACTATTAGTAATATTTAAAAACAATAAAATTTTATTTTAATTAATTGATATGATGTTTTAAAGGCTTTAAAATGTCCTTTCCGGAATTAAAATAGCAATACGATAATAAATAACAAGCAGAGAGTCTGAAATTGAAATAAGAATTCGATCATAAATAACAAGCAGAGAGGACACTCAAGGGTCCTTTGTTAAGCTTTCGGATTAAAATTTAGAAGTAGATTTTTTTTAATTTCATAGTTAACAGCCTAAAACATAATAATTCGGAATCTACGGGTTTCAATGATTTCAGATATCTAACTTTTTTTTTAAATGCTTAAAATTGGAATTAATACAACGTTTCTCGTAAATGGAATGAGATACGCCAAAAAAGAGAACATTTTTTAATTCAGCTAGAAAATTGTATTAGCCACGACCAACTACTGTAAATAACTCTGTCCGCCCGGTACGTGACGAATACAAAAGGAAAATTATATTACCGTCGCACCACTTTTAAAAGGATCACTAAAAGGATCTTAAAAAGGACCCAAATCTCTCAGACTATCTCCGAGAGTATATTGTTTCAAATCGACTCTGTTTATAGACTCAAATGGGCCAGGCTATTTCGCTAGAGAAAACTCGGAGATTTCTTTCGATAGGGTAGTATAAAAATAAATAAACTTTCACATTCTTCCTTTTTGTTTAAATACGAAAACGCGTACTTCTAAACCAGGGGTCTTCAGCGAGGGGAAATTTGGTCCCAAATACTCATTT
>NC_046661.1:65436635-65442876 GCF_010883055.1 Belonocnema kinseyi
AAATAACTCCTAACCGGGCGACCTCGCAGAGTATGCAGCCTTATCCTTTCAGTCCAGGCGCCATATCCAAACCTGTCGGATCTTATATGTCGCCAAAATATGTTTAATGATTGGTATGCAGAATGATCTCCTGATTCCGAATCCGTGTGGCACGTATTCGGCAGATTGTGCGTTCTCGAGATATTTGCAATTAATCAGTTTTTTAATTACTCTCGATCAATGCTTTTTCATGCAAGATATTTCGATTTTCTTTTTTGCACTTTATTAGTTCATTCCAGGACGAATAAAAAATTTCGAACTATATTTGCTCTCCGGCGAATATTTATCGCACAATAGCAACTCATAGGCGAAAAAATGGGGATAAAATTCTGCCTGCAATATCTTCAAAAATATCATCTAGAAGAGAAATATTTTTTTTAATTCTGAAAACAACAGCTAAAATCGCATTTTTTATAACAAAAAATTTTTTCTAAAGTGAATAATTTCCTAGCAAAATGGAGTTTTATTGGAAGAAATTCTGCGGTCTGATGATACTAATTTTCATTGAATTAAATTCATGTTGGAGACAATATTTTTGCTCAGTTAAATAGTTGTCGTTCCGAGACACAAAGTTCCTGTGAAATAATGGTGAAATTGTTTAAATTTAAGAATCGACGCATGAATAATCAATTACGGGGTTTCGGATACAATTAACTTTGCAACAAAAAGTTATAAATGTTTTAAACTTAGCATGCTAATTCTCTTAAGTGCCACGGAAGCAATCATGTAAAGAAGAAATTGTTCCAAAATTTTAACCTATAGAACACTAAATTTCAATTATCTATCTACATTTCTGTGTGTAGTGAGAAGTTGAGACGATGCCTAAACAATCTTGTATATTATTTAAAATTCAGTCATGGAATTAAAATCTTTATTAATTTTTATTTATTTAATAGTTATCAACTTTCCTTTTTTTTTCAAAGAGCTTGACAATAGGGCTATAAGAGATTTCGTGAACTTGAAAGTCTGCTAACGACCAGCCAGGTCAGAAACCATTGGTGTAGAATCGTTGTAGATACCGAGCAAGAGTTGGAGACCCACTCAGCCACAATATTATGCATTGAATATTCTTCCAGAGAAACTGATTTCATTTCGAAAAAATTGTGTTTGGTTAAAGTAAAAAAAAGATGCAGACTGATTTACATGATTAAAATGATAAAGCAATAAAAAATAAACTACAAATTAAAGTACTCAATGTGGAACTATTGAATTTTTTGTTTTTAAATTTAAAAAATGTTATATTCAAATGCTCAATAATTCACACGTATAAAATGGAAGTTAGGTACTAACACTTTTCAAATGAACAATTTTAATTGAAATGCAGATAAACTGCAATATTTAGAATTTTTTATCTTTTATAAACTATAGAGTTAAAGATTCAAATTCACTTCCAAAAATATAAATTCACGTTATCATGTTCATTGTTTTAAATTAAACATTCAATCAATGAACTTTAAGATTTTCAAAATTAGATTATTTTAACCAATTTTAAGCTAGAAACATTAAAAATTAAAAAAAAAAAACATTTCTTTAACTCAACACTTCTGAAATTGTAAGTTAAATTATTTTTAAGCCAAGACTTTAAACGTCCTTGAAAAGCTTCAAAATTTGGTTTCAAAATCCTAAGAACTCTAGAAGTTTTAAAGTTTTTCAAATTTAAAATTTAAAAATTTTTTAAGAATTTCTAAATATCTTTGAAAATAAATTTTTTACATAATTTTTAGAAAATCCTGCTTATTGCTTGTAGAAAAAACTTGAGTCATTTTAAGTTTTGAAAATTTAAAAATTAATGTAAAATTTATTTAAATTATTTCAAATAATTTAAACGAGTTTTATGTACTGACAAAATTCGCCTATTCGTACTTATTTTAAGAGAATATTTTAAAAGATTTCCAAAATCTTCAAAAAAAATTTGAATATTTTAAGGGATTTTTTTTTTAATTTGCAAAATTTTCTAAAAACGCCAGGAAAAATTCGATTCATTTTAAAAGATTTTTAGAAAGTTATGAAAATGTAAAACTATTTCCTTTAATTATTCCAGATTCTTTTTTTTTTAATTTTGAAAATCTTTAAAAATCTTTTTAAATATTATCTTAAGAGAACTATTCAAAAATAAAAAAATATTTTTAATTTTCCGATGACTTTTAAGAAAATGTTTTTTATGATCTTACGCATTTTTGGAAAAATATGTGAATGTTTAATTATTCGGAAAATTTCCATTATTTAAAAAAAATTCATGACTTCTTTGTAACACGTACTTTGGCGTTTTCGATACCAAAAGCGCATGAAACGAATGTCAGCCACCACTGAACGCGCCCAGCGAACCCCACCCGGTCGAATGTAAAGATCACGTGGCTCGGAACGGCCAATGAGCCAGAACTGCCAGAACGAGCTACAAATTTAACCCCATCATACCTACCGTTTGGGAGCCGCAAAACAGAAGGTGCATTATTACCACTGTGAGTTCGTGTGTAAGCCGAAAATGCACGATTCGACTTCGGTTTTCTGCTATACGATGATTCCCGATCTGAAAGCCTCGGAAGACTTCGGTGGTCTTCTATTTATATCTTAATTCCCATTTGATAGAAATGGAAGAAATTGGCGAATTTAATATTTCGCGTGATTCTTCATTTCATGCATGAGTCGATTTTGGAGTTATGTTTTTCAGGTGTATATAAAATTCAGAATGGATATTATTACTATTATATATATTATTCATGTTAATATTATAATTATAAAATATTATATCAATATTAATGACTGGTTGACTATTTATTAATAAAATTAGTTTATATTTTGACTATAACAATTAGTTTTCTGCCAAAAAGAAATAAATTTTGAAGAAAATACATAAATTAAAAAAATGGTTAAAATTGTTTTTAACAAAATAGTTAAATTTTTATCCAAAAGGCTGAAATGTATACTAAAAAAAGGAATTTTTATAAAATACATGAATTTTGTACAAAAGAAATTTATTTTCCACCGAGACTAATTTTCTATACAAAAAATCAATGTTTAATCATAATTAAATTTTCGACAAAAAAGATGAATTTTCTACCAAGAAAGACGAGTATTCTATAAAATACAAAAATTTTCAACTAAAAAACATCACTTATCAATGAAACATAGAATAGTTAAATTTGTAGTTAAAAAAATTGATTTTTAACCAAAAACAATTTTCTACAAAATAGTTACATTTTCAGAAAACAAATTTTTCCAACTAAATTGATGAATCATCAACCACAAAATCTAAATTTTTAACAAAGTAGTTTCACCTTCAACCAAGAAATATGAAAAAAATCGTTAAAACTCTTTGAAATCGCTTGAAATTATTGAAATGAATTGGAAATTCCTTGGAATGTTTTAAAATATCGTAAAATATTTAAAATCCTGTAAAATCTCTTGAAATTTTTCAAAGCTCTTGAAAATTCCTTGCAATTTTAAAAATACGCTAAAATATTTCAAATCCTTTAAAATCGCATACTAAATCTCCTAAGATATATCAAATCCTTGAAAATCACATATTAAATTACAGTAATAAATTGAAAATTCCTTGGAACCTTTTAAAATACTCTAAAATATATCGAAACCTTCAAAATCTTTTGAAACATATTGACAGCTTTTAAAGATTTCTAAGGCACTTTGGAATTTTTAAAAAATAAACCTGCTAAAGTTGCTTAAATTTTGTGAAGTTCCTTTTAAGTATAAAAATAAGTTGAAAATTCCTTGACATCTTTTATAACATCCTCAAATATTTAAAATCCTTTAAAATCTTTTTAAATCGCTTGAAATTTTTTAAACCCCTTGAAAATTCCTTAAAATTTTAAAAACACCCTGAAATATTTCAAGTCCTTTAGAATTTTATACTAAATTATTATAATCAATTGAAAATTCCTTGAAATCTATGGAAATATTTTAAAATATATCAAACCTTTTAAAATCTAATATTAAATTACTGTAATCAATTGAAAATTCCTTGGAATCTTTTCAAATATCTCAAATCCTTCAAAATATTTTGAAATCTTTTAAATTTTTTTAAAGCTCTTGAAAATATCTTGAAATTTAAAAAATACCCTGAAATATGTTAAATCTTTTAAAATCTCTTATGAAATTTCTTTACTCAATTGAAAATTCTTTGGAATCTTTTAAAATTCTCTCCAATTCTTCAAATCCTTTAAAATCTTCTAAAATACCTAGAACTTTTTTTTTTAATTTCTAAAGTACTTTGGAATTTAAAAAAATAGTTCTTCTAATTTTTTTTTAATTCTTTTAAATTCTTTGAAATTATAAAATTAAATTGAAAATTCCTTTGAACTCTTTAAAAGCATCCTAAAATATTTTAAATCCTTTAAAACCTTTTGAAGTCTCTTGAAAATTTTTGAAGCTCTTTAAAATATCTTGAAATTTTAACATACCCTGAAATATTTCAAATCCTTTAAAATCTGATAATAAATTACTGTAATCAATTGAAAATTCCTTGAAACTTTGGAATTTAAAAAAAATGATCCTTCTAAATTTTTTAAAAATTCCTTGAAATTCTTTTAAATTATAAAAATAAATTGAAAATTCCTTTGAACTCTTTCAAAAAATCTTCAAATATTTAAAATCCTTAAAAACGTTTTGAAATCTCTTGTACATTTTTAAATCTCTTGAAATTTTAAAGATACCCTGAAATATTTCAAATCCTTTAAAATCTCATATTAAATTTCTGTAATTAATTGAAAATTCATTGGAATCTTAAAATTCTCTCCAATTTTTCAAATCCTTCGAAATTTTTTGAAATACGTACAACTTTTTTAAAAAGATTTCTTAAGTACTTTGGAATTTTTAAAAATAATCCTTCTATATTTTTTTTAATTCTTTGAAATTCCTTAAAATTACAAAAATAATTTGAAAATCCCTTAACATGTTTTAAAACATCCTCAGATATTTAAAATCTTTCGAAATCATTTGAAATCAATTAATCAAAATTAAATCAATAATAAAATAAAAATAAAATAATCAATTAAAATTTAAAGCTGATTAAAGCGTTCAAAATTGAATGTACGAAAGTGTTCAACTATTAAATAAGAATAATTTTCAATTCGATGGGATGTAAGTTTTCAAATTTTGAATTTTAAACTTGAAAGTTTATTTGTAAAGAATGAATAATCATAAATAAATTGAAAGCGTTTAAAATTTAAAAGTATATTGTATAATGTATATTTATATTTTCCTCTTTTCCACACCACCACACAGGTAGATTCGTAGGCGCATTTTTTTTAAGATGGTTTCCCCAGTAGGCCTAATCCACCATTAAAACTAAATATTTACTAATTTACAATATTTACAAATCTGCAAGGGAATGCTTAATCTTGAAATCATTACAACTTTATGAACACTTTAAAGATTCAACGCGAAATCAATACAACAATTACAAGCTAATCGGAAGTAATCTAACAATAAATCAAATAAAGAAGTCACGAAATCTTTTTCCATAACAATCTAAGTATAAGTATTAAAATTCCCTATCGTTTCGTGCACCTCTATCGTTTCCTGAATTTTCAATTGATTATAATGATTTAGCATGAGATTCTAAAGAATTAAAAATATTTCAGGGTATCTTTGAAATAGCAAGATATTTTCAAGAGCTTTAAAAAATTTCAAGAGATTTAAAATGTTTTTTGAGGATTTTAAATATTTGAGGATGTTTTAAAAGATGTCAAGGAATTTTCAATTTATTTTTTATAATTTAAAAGAATTTCAAAGAATAAAAATATTTATTAAAATTAGAAGGATAATTTTTAAAAATTCCGAAGTACTTTAGAAATCTTAAAAAAAAAGTTGTAGGTATTTTAAAATATTACGAAGGATTTGAAAAATTGGAGAGAATTTTAAGATTCCAATGAATTTTCAATTGATACAGAAATTTAATATGAGATTTTAAAGGATTTGAAATATTTCAGGGTATGTTAAAATTCCAAGATATTTTAAAGAGCTTTAAAAAAATTTCAAGAGATTTCAAAAGATTTTGAAGGATTTGAAAAACTTGAGAGAATTTGAAAAGATTCCAAGGAATTTTCAATTGATTACAGTAATTTAATATGAGATGTTAAAGGATTTGATATATTTTAAGATGTTTTCATAGATTTCAAGTAATTTTCAAATTATATCAATAATTTAGTTGAGCTTTTTAAGGATTTGAAATATGTCAGGGTATGTT
>NC_046661.1:65442976-65444209 GCF_010883055.1 Belonocnema kinseyi
TCTCTGCACCCAAGCATCGGGAGAGCAATTCATCAGCAGAAAGGGCTTCATAAATCGGCCTGATGACTTCCTGCACCTTTGCGGATAGGGGTGAATAGCTGTGATGGAAAGAATCTAACTCCTCGTCTGCTTCTGCCCTTCGCCACGCGTACCAACTGTCTTCGCCTTCAGGACAATTTTCATGCTGCGGCTTATCGTCGGTTGAAATTTTATGAAGGAAAGTAGCCCAAATTGCTTTCCTCATTTCTTCAATCGAGCCCGAATTTCTCCGAATAGCCAGCCCGTAATATCGTGTCAATTGTCCGATAACAGCGTCAGTCAACCTCCAACCACCGTGACCTCCTATGCCTTTATTGTTCTTTTTCGCGTTTCGAAGCCGAGCTTCCATCCGCTTTTCGACATGGCCGACGCACTCGCTTTTCCTCACAATAAAGTCGTCGCCGTACGGATTCAGGTCTAAAATCCCCTTGAAAGTCTTCGAATCGCCGTCCCCCACATATGTCGTATACCTGGCTCCGTGCTTCTCCATTGACCGTGAAAACAGCTCGATAATCCCATCGACCTCCATCTTTCCCGAGCTTCCTTCGTGATTGATGGTGCAGTTCTCAGCATGGGACTCGTACCACGTATTGTATGCATCGATATCTTCATTTCTTAAACTTGCTTTTGCACAACACGCCTGGCATAATTTACTTTTGCAAGTAGAGTCTATTACTTTACGCGTGTGTTTGCCAATCAAACTTGCAGCCCCGAACAGTGAAGTAAACCCCCTTTTCTTCCACGTCCCGTCGCCGGAAACGGTCAGGTTCTCAGACTTACTCAGCTCTTTCTCTTGGATTGCAGCTCTTTCTATCGACAAATCGTAAACCGCGGACGATGCATTGTAAATTTTTTCCAAGCAAGCGTAGTATAAAGTGCGTGAAAAATTTCGGCTTATGTCCATCAAACCACAAAACAAATTTACTCCGCCAAATCCAATACCGAGGAGACGCAGTATTAGCACGACACGACGATTTATTTCAAACGTACGCGCCACTCGCGGAGACGAATCAACAAAAACTGTACTGCCGCACTTTTCACAATCCATAGAAACTTGGAAACCGAGTCCTTTATCATTTTTCCGGTCAACTTTGACATCTCCATGGCAGTGTTTGCAAACGATATGTGCAGCAAGTGTTGTGAAGACGGCAAAGAAATTTATAAAACTGTAGCTCAGGGTTTCGTCGATTTCAA
>NC_046661.1:65444309-65446371 GCF_010883055.1 Belonocnema kinseyi
GACATCTCCATGGCAGTGTTTGCAAACGATATGTGCAGCAAGTGTTGTGAAGACGGCAAAGAAATTTATAAAACTGTAGCTCAGGGTTTCGTCGATTTCAAATTTCCCCTCTTCCGCGCTTGGAATTTTCTGGGCCGATGTGCTGGCTAATTCAGGGCCTTCAGACGACTGCCGACGTAAATTCTTCGCACGACCGGATAACGACCGCTTCCGATAAGAAAAATTTCTATTCTTTTCAGAACCCTTTCTATCCATGACTGGAGTAGCAAATAAAAACTTTATACTGAACAAAACAAACTTTTCGACAAGTGCACGCGATCGTGGTGAAAACAAAACTAACCTCGTCTGTAAAGAATCTTTAAACACTTACTAATAACACAGATTCCTTCCTTACATCTGAAACCCTACATTACCTTATGTAGGCATCGAAACGGATGTCATGTGTATCTACAAACCCCACGACACTTATTTTCATGTAAATCTGACGAAATTAAAAAAAGTCCGCCATTTTGAATTTTGAAATTTCGACTTTATTTTCGAAATCAGCGACCCGAACAACCCCGCGACACTTATTTTCAAGTAAATCTGATGAAATTTAAAAAAGTCCGCCATTTTGAGTCCGCCATTTTGAATTTTGAAATTTCGACTTCATTTTCGAAATCAGCGGCCCGAAAACCCCCACGACACTTATTTTCATGTAAATCTGATGAAATTAAAAAAAGTCCGCCATTTTGAATTTTGAAATTTCGACCTCATTTTCGTAATCAGCGACCCAAAAAACCATATATGACAACTCGGCAAAGCAAAATTTTCAATTCCTGAGTTTTTATAAGGTTTTCAGTATTTCGAATCACTTCGCCGCACGAAGTCCCTGCGGAGAGTCAAAAAAATTGCCAAAAACTGGTTTTCTAATACGAATCGAGCAAAATTCTTTTGGCAGGACATTCTTAGATGTATTACCTATGAGAAAATTAAAAAAAAAATCGATTTTTTGAAATCCATTCGGAGGAACACCCCCTTAATAAAATACAAAAATTTTCAACTAAAAAAGATCACTTTTCAATTAAACATAGAATAGTTAAATGTGTATTTAAAAAAATTGATTTTTAACCAAAAACAAAAAGAATTTTCTACAAAATAGTTAAATTTTCAGAAAACAAATTTTTCCAAATAAATTGATGAATTATCAACCAAAAAAACTAAATTTTTAACAAAGTAGTTCCACCTTCAACCAGGAAATTTGACAAAAATCGTTAAAATTCTTTGAAATCGCTTGAAATTATGGAAATGAATTGAAAATTTCTTGGAATGTTTGAAAATAACCTAAAATATTTAAAATCCTTTGAAATTTTTCAAAGCTCTTTAAAATTCCTTGCAATTTTAAAAAGACCCTAAAATATTTCAAATCCTTTAAAATCTCATATTAAATTTCTGCAATAAATTGAAAATTCTTTGGAACCTTTTAAAATACTCTCAAATATATCGAAACCTTCAAAATCTTTTAAAACCTATTAACATCTTTTTAAAATTTCCAAAGTACTTTGCAATTTTTTAAAATAAACCTGCTAAAGTTCTTTAAATTCTTTGAAATTCTTTTTAATTATAAAAATAAGTTGAAAATTCCTTGTCATCTTTTATAACATCCTTTAACATTTAAAATCCTTTAAAATGTTTTTAAGCCTTTTGAAATTTTTTAAAGCTTTTGAAAATTCCTTAAAATTTGAAAATTAGCCTGAAATATTTCAAATATTAAAACTTAGTCAACTGTTCATTTATATTATTATAATATTTTATAATTACAATATTAACATTAATTATATATATAATATAATATTTAAAAAATACCCAGAAATGTTTAAAATCCTTAAAAAGCTCACACTAAATTATTAAAATAATTTGAAAATTACTTGAAATCTAATAAAATATCCTAAAATATATCAAATCCCTTAAAATTCCATATTAAATTACTGTAATCAATTGAAAATTCCTTACAATTTTTTTAAATTCTCTAAAATTTTTCAAATACTTTACAATCTTTTGAAACACCTACAACTTATTTTTT
>NC_046661.1:65446471-65454017 GCF_010883055.1 Belonocnema kinseyi
CAGCTATTCACCCCTATCCGCAAAGGTGCAGGAAGTCATCAGGCCGATTTATGAAGCCCTTTCTGCTGATGAATTGCTCTCCCGATGCTTGGGTGCAGAGACACAAAACAGCAATGAGTCATTGAATTCGTTAATTTGGACCTTTGCACCGAAGCACCTTCATTCTGGGGCCAATAAAAGGGCCGATAAAAGGGACGAATCGCGGATCATCCGATCAGAGGGGCGCATGAGCGATCTTGCGAAAAGGACCAGGATCGAACGAAGGCAGAGCGATTCCGAGAAACATGAGTTTGCTGAGATCGAGGAAGGCATTCTGTATGGACCTGGAATTGCTGATTAAACTGTAAGTGACACTCTTCTGACAAAATTATTTTCATGTACTTGATGTCAATTTCTAAAGTCATTTCTAAAACACATTTTTAGAAGAATGTTTCCAAACATTAATATCAGTAATTCGAAGCTACATTTATCCCAATCAGCTGCAAAAACTATTAAAAGCATAAGAATCAAGTAAAAACTCAAACTTGCAATTATTTGTTTATGTGAATTGTTTAAAGAAATGAAAATTGCTATTTTTAATACAGATTTGTTATTAGAAGCCACAAAAACTATGGAAAACATATGCATAGTGCGAAACAAGTAATTTGTTTACAGAATTTATTTAAACAAATGCTTTAAACATTGAAATTTCTAACAACTAATGTGAAATTCGTAATTAGCAACCCAAAAAACTATGAAAAGGATACATTACTTGTTTGTATTACGATCCATTTCTTCCTAATTACCATCAAGTGAAAACAACAATTTGTTATTTAAGAAAATTGGAATTTTCAGACACTTTTCCTACTTAATAATTTAATTTTACAACAAATATTGCATATGCGGCACATTTTTAACATTTTGTACCAGTCTCTAGAGTTCGTGAGCAATTTTTCGAAATGAAATCAGGCGATAAACAATTTTTTTGGTCCATTTATTTCACGTTTTTTATTATAAAAGCCGCCATATTTAATTTTTAAGTGAATAAACAATTATTCTGACAACGGAATCTTGTAGAGCGACCTTTAAAACATAAATGTGCTACGATTCAAAGATGTACAACTACTTTTAGTACATTAAATACGCAAAGAATGTTTAAACTTGGTAGAAAATTCATCTTTTTTGTCGAAAATTTAATTATGATTAAACATTGATTTTTTGTATAGAAAATTAGTCTTGATGAAAAATAAATTTCTTTTGTACAAAATTCACGTATTTTATTAAAAAATTTCTTTTTTTAGTATACAATTCAGCCTTTTTGATAAAAATATAACTATTTTGTTAAAAAGAATGTTAACAATTTTTTTAAATTTATGTATTTTCTTCAAAATTTACTTTTTTGGTAGAAAACTAATTGTTTTAGTTAAAAGTTAAATTATTTTTCTTAATAAATAGTCAACCAGTCATTAATATTGATATAATATTTTATAATTATAATATTAGCATGAATAATATACGAGGTGTGTTCAATAAATAAGGTGACTTTATGGTTTTCTCAGAAAATATTCATTTATTCCTCAATATTTATGTTGTCCCCTTCAAAGTAATCCCCCTCAGATATAATACACTTTCTACCTTTCATGGGTCTCTTCAGTTTTGGGAAAAGAAAAAAGTCACTGGGGGCCAAATCCGGTGAATATGGAGGCTGAGGTATGACTGTGGTGCTGTTTTTGGTCGTATCTTTTGATCAAAATTAAGCAGTTTTGGAACAAATTTCGCTGACACACGTCTCGCGCCCAAAACGTCCGAAAAGATATCATGGCATGAGCCAACTGATATGCTAACATCTTCAGTAACTTCTCTGATGGTAATTCGGCGATTTTTTAAAACCATTTCTTCCACTACTTGAACGTTTTCATCTGTTGTTGACGTGTTGGGACGTCCAGGGCGAGGTTCGTCTTCCGACATCCTCTCGGCCTTCTTGGAACAGCTTGTACCATTTATACACATTTTTCTTACTCAGAGTAGACTCGCCGTATGCAACTGTCAAAATTTCTAGAGTTTTAGAGCACTGGATTCCAATTTTTACACAAAATTTAATGCAAACTCTGCTCCATTTTTTTCGAAAGAAGAAAATCGCTTGGAGCGACAAGGTGTCCGCCAGCTATGCCTGGAGCTTTCCTTACTCAGACCAGCTTTGCTGGAAAGATAAGCATCCACCAGCTACGTTTGGTGAATGATTAGTCCCATCTAGCTCTGCTGAGACGAATAACGGGCATGACCCAGACCCACTGGGGAAGCTATAGCAAAAAATAAATAAATCGTTCTCAATACTCCCTATTGGGGTATTAACGTTTTTTTTTCTTTTGCGCTTTTAAGAAGTGAGTATTTTACCATAAATTGGCCTCTATCCCTACTCCAGCGGGGAATACTCACCCGATGGGGATGTAAATTCACTTCGATTAAAATTAAAATTTTATTTTACTTTATTTTTATTGTTTTTCGTTTCTAGTGAATGCCAGAAGCGAATCCGCACGGCGGCGCCGTAGCCGCGTTAGAACAGTTAATTCGAGAGGCCAGTATAGTTTCGGAGTATTGGGCAAGCCTAAGCAGTCCCCAAATCAAATCGATGATTTGATTTTAATCAACTTTTTTTTATTTCCTTAAATTTAATTTTTTTAAATTAATTTAAAATTAATTAAAATTTAATTAATTAACATTCTATCCAATTTCAATTTTTCTAAACCGGCTCTAATTCTCCAGCATGGGAAAGGTCACGTAAAGCGTGTAATCGCCCTCATGATCGGCAGTAAAGTATCCTCCTTGGGTTCCAGTATTATGAAAAAATTTTAAGGTGGCGGCCCGCCCCTCCAAGAAAAATGCGAAATAAGTTTGGGTAACGCTGGAGTGAGGTGAAGACCCCAGTTAATGACACTATTAGCTTTCAATAGTTTAAGATTTAGCTTTTCACTGTTGGAGACGCTTCAATCATAAGTTCTTTTGTAAGTACAAGCACAGATTGCCCGAGCGTCGCAATCTCCGGATATCCCGGATAATTCTTACCTACTGTCCCCGGTCTTCTCGTTCCTAGCAGAAAGTGAGCGCGAACGTCTATCTCACCTCCTACTTGTGTTAACCGTCCGGGAGAATAATTACAACACAGAGCCGAGTAATAACGTTGTGGTTAGTCCTATGACGACCGATACGCGGGAGAACGCCTAGACATCGATCACGGAAACAGTGAAAGCGATTGATGTGCTACTCCGCGAGTATCAATCGCTGTGCGCGTCTCACGGGAGATAAACTTTATGCCATACCGGCTGTTATTTCTTTTGTACAGTTTATATCATGCGACTGATAATTACAGGGCATTGTTGAATTAATGCAGGTGATTGGTGAAAGATGTACCGCGAAGATATTACGTAGAAAACGGTGAATCGGATATCCGGCCGCAGACCGGAGCGACGGCAAACTATTTTCACGGCGTTCAATGGGTCCATGAACCCTTCTGCTGTAATTTTGTATTTCCACGCCTATGAGCGCCGAACCAGCCTGCCAGATGCGCGCTTAAGAGTTTACAATGTTACTTATCGAGCCCATTTTCGAATTCTTAAAAAAGAAGGAAAGTTGATAACTATTAAACGAATAAAGATTAAGAAATTTGAATTCCATGACTGAAATTTAAATAATTTCCAAAATTGTTTAAGTTTCGTCCCATTTCCCGCTGCATATGGAACTGTAGATATATCGTTGGATCATTGGAATTAACATTTATAACTTTTGTTGCAAAGTAATTTGTATTTGAAACCCCGTAATTGATTATTCATGCGTCGTTGCTTAAATTTTAACAATCTCACCATTGTTTCACAGGAACTTTGTGTCTCGGAACAGCAACTATATATCTGAGCAAAAATATTGTCTTCGACATAAATTTAATTCGATAAAAATGACTATTTATTATCACACCGCAGAATTTCCTCTAATAAAACTCCATTTTGCTAGGAAATTGCTAACTTTAGAGAAATAGTTCTGCATACGAATCATTTAAAATATTTTGGCGATATTAAGATCCGACAGTACTGGGTATGGCGTCTGGACTATTTAGAGATGCATTCCAGCCACACGATACGCTAAATAGGCGAAAAAGTCTTTTGTTATCGTTTTGATAGTGTGAAGTCTGCTCACTTTGTCTTGTTTGAACGATTTTCTGGTTCATACGAAAAGATCGAGCAGTTTAACAGAAAATTTCGTTTTATCAAAAATATTTTGTTTATGCGTAATTACGTGTATAGTAATAGTATAATTATTGATTAAATTAATCATAATTTAAATGATTTAAATTATTTCATTTTGCCATACAGACATTTTTAGGCTAAATGAATTTAATTACAATTTCTTTTTCGGGGTTAATGAAGAAACAACTACTTTCTGAAATACGTTTTAATTAAAGAAAATGCTTATTTGACTTTTAAACAATTGCACCTCTATTGAATAATCAAAATGAAAGTTTGAAAAAAAATTTTTTATGTGCTTCAAGAGTAATTGAATTGTAATATGTAATGTGTGCGTTAAACACGGGCGACCAGGTAAAGGTCTGGTGAGGTGGCGGCCGTCCCGGCTGGCGCTAGGTTTGTCTAATGTCCTACAGATAGCTTTAGAAAACACGAAATGTGGTTAACTAGATAAGTTCAGCTGAGTCATAATCTCACTTAAATAGTAATTTGGACCAAGTTATGGTAGAGTAGATATAAATTTGATGACTTCATTGCCCCTGCTCAATTCCTAATTATACTTGAAGCATCAATAGCATTAAAATCTCATTTTTCTCGAAACGACGGAAAATATGAATAGTACATAATTCAGAATATTCAAATTGTTCTACTCCCTGCCATTTATATATGTACACCCTTACCAGTTCTTGTGTGTTTCAACCATTTTTTTAAATTGATAAAAATAGACTAAATTAAAATTTACATACTATAGTCACTGTACTAGAAACAAATATTTTTAAAAATAAAATTTTGAAATTCGTCAAACAAAGTTCCATTTTCATTGATTTATTATAATTTTTGGGAAAGAATTAATCAATTCAAAAGGATTACAGTGCAAGTCCGAAAACTTTCCAACTTCGGGGCTGTAGGGGCGGGAAATTCCAGAAATTGCGAACTTTTCGGATGTCCCCTCTAGTAACTCGATATTAGGCCAGTTATCGGACTTGGGCTGTACTAACTTCTTCAGACAAAAGCGGGAAAAAGTTTCACAGAACAATCTGTATTGTAAACGGAAAGAAAATAAACATTTAGTTTGATGTAATTTAAGAGAGTAGCATGCACTTTTTAAGGCCGCGCTTCCTGAGGAAACAAATGTATTTTCAAAGTTTGCAGGATTAAGATTGAGTGAACTTTGTCATATACTATTTTCGATGTTAATTTTGTTTGTCTACTTGGTCTAAATAAATATTATTAAAATATATATTAATTTTAAGATAGTGAAAAAAATTCTCTGTAGCATCGCTGGGATATGAGCTTAGGTCCTTCAGATTCCCGGTCTGATGTTCTACCAACTGAGTTACGGAGAGACGAGAATATTTGTTCACAACCTCCTTACAAGCTGAATGTCAACGTCATTCCTTATACTTGTAAGATTTTTCTTTCTAAACATGAATTCATACTTTATTAATGATGTAGGTTTTTTTGACCAGGGAAATTAATTAATAGTTTTTGATGTTAATTTTGTTTGTCTACTTGGTCAAACAAAATTAACATCGAAAACTATTAATTAATTTCCCTGGTCAAAAAAACCTACATCATTAATAAAATATGAATTCATGTTTAGAAAGCAAAATCTTACAAGTATGAGGAATGACGTTGACGTTGTGTACGACAATTAGATCACAAATGCTATAGAAATGTACGACTGGGCTAAAGGACATTTCCAAGACCTTCATGTCGAATTCTGCAGTAACTACAAATTCAAAGCAGAAGAAGCACTTTAGCAAAAGATTTAACAATTGTATTACAATTGAGTGTACACAACAAATACACGCTGTCATACATAATTCGAAGACCGAATTAATGACCAAGCTTTTTTCTAATTCCGAAGACTTTAATATTGTACTCTTATTTAAAAACTGGATTAAATACGTAAATTGTGCAAGGTTCGTCAAACTAAATAATGCGTTATTTTATTCGGCACTAACTTTTTTGTGTATATGTCGCTCTTATTAAGTTGTTTAAAATTATATTTAAACTATGAAAAATTTTTGCTAGAAAAGTTATTCACCTTTACTAATGAATTTTACAAATCAATGTGTTCAATTAAAAGCATTCCGGTTTCTCAAGACTCATAGAACTGCACTACTCCATACTGTAGCTGCGTCGCTTCTTCGTGTAGAACCTTACGTTTTTTTTTCATTAACCACTGTTTAATTAAAAATGAATCTTTTTTGGTTGAAAATTCATCTTTTAGTTAAATTCAATTGTGGTTTATTTAAAATTAAAATCTTCTTTGTTGAAATATTAATTATTATATTATGTATTGAAAATTCATCTTTTTAGGTTGAAAATTCAATTCCTTGATTGACTTTTTTAAAAATTCATTTTTTTCGTTGGCGATGAACAATTTTAGGAGAATATCTGTTGTCTTCGGAAATTGAACTAATTTGTTAAAACTTTCCTATTTTAGGGTAGAAATTAATTTTTTCAACTGAAAATTTAAGTATTTAGATGAAAATGAACTTTTCTGTTAAAGTCTCTTGTCTCCAGACGCCCTGTAGGAAACCCGTATGAATCACTAATCGCGCGACTTGAGTCGCCCGTACGGAAACCCACCTTAAAGGTACATTCATTATGCGCTCATGGTAAACAAAGGTGTCTATAACGCCGTCATGACAGGCAAAACGAAACCCCCCTGCGGCCCTATCTGCGACAACGGTATAGAAATGCCGCAACATTGACGACTGCGTTTTAAGGGCCGTTTTTAACACACGCACGTCTTGAGTTTCCGCTTGCGTTCTTCCACGATATGCATATGTTTCCATTTCCAAGATGTTGAATGGTATTTCCCCCTATTTTTTTTAAAGATTTTGATTTTAAGGTGATGATGTATTTTCTAGTCTTGCTTTGAATAGATTGACGCAGGCACAGTTGTCCAGTACAAAGCTTATGCCAATTACTTTAGTGTACTTGTTTACCGCCGTCAATAAAAATACTAAATAATAAAATAATTGTACGATTAATATGATAATAATATGATAATAATATGATTAGATGCTAATTAGCTGAATCATTTTCCTCATGTATCAAATCTTCATATGGTGGAGATTGTAGTTCTAACGTCAGTCCCACCACAAACTTCAGTTAATAATGGAGGGTTGGGATAGGGGGGGAAGTAGAACTGGAACCAAGAGAGTCGTCTTGGGTTTGTGTTTTTGTTTTCATGCTGAGAAGGTCACCAGCCTTCAGCAGCTAACGAAACAAGTGTATCAAGGTAAAGTAAATGGCAGCGTGCCCAGAGGTAGACCGCGGAAAGAATGGTTAGAATGTGTGAATGAGACCCTACTTAGAAG
>NC_046661.1:65454117-65455471 GCF_010883055.1 Belonocnema kinseyi
TCTCAATCTCCTGGATTGAAATGGGAGACTGAGGGATTTCTTTTTGCTTCTCAAGACGGCGTTATAGACACCTTTGTTTACCGTGAGCGCACAATGAATGTACCTGTAGACGATACCAACTGCCAAGCGTTGAAGCAAGAGCTAGAAACACTAGGACATGTTTTCAGTGGATGCTTAAAGCATGCACGCTACGGGTACATAGAGCACAATGCGGCTCTAAAAGTTTTATATAACCATCTACGGCACTACTATGGTGTTGATATATTGCCCGTCTTGCCATACGCCCAGGGGGAACTGGATTCTGTTGTGGAGAATGATCAGTGTAAGATCTACCGGAATTTCTCATTCTCCACCACCAAACGCATCAGTGCTGTCAGCAGGCCATCTTGTGATTCTCATAATCGGCTGCCTTGAAGGGGTGGAGTCCACGTCAAGTGATAACAAGAATTTTCTTCATGGAATGGGGTTTGGCTGTAGCTCGGCGTATACAGTTATATATTCGTGAAGAAAAATTCACTCAAGTGACTGAAAATTTGAAAAAATGGCGGAGATATAGGGGTTCGAAATTTGTTGTAACTTTTTTTTAATATTCCATATCTTCGGTTATAATTAATCGATTTGACTTTGAGCTCTGAAGTACAGCATGTCCCTTGCCACCCTGTAGCATATCTACTTTTTATTACTATACTAAAAATGCGATTTCTAGCAAATGCTTTTACCGGGATGTGTAATTGGTTTTCAAATAATTTGTGGGCCAATAAACCTATTCTCATAAAAATGTCACTTAGCACCTTTTGGCCGGTCCCCTTAAAATATTTTCCAACTTTGAGCATTAAAGAATGAAAATAAAATTCATTAATGAACATTTACATCGCTCAAATATTATTGACATACTATTTTTTATTCAAATTATGACTGAAAGTAGATCACTTACCATAAATCGATGACCAGACGCAAAACGACGTCAAACAATCGGTTTACATTGTTACGATCAGCTGATCCATAAAGCCTAAACGGCTTGTAAGCAGCTGATCTGTTCCCCTCATTTGAGGCGCCCAGGTCTTCTTGGCTCGATCTGGCTTCATATTGAGGGCGTTCACTCGCGTAGCCTTATGAAGCTTGCGAGCAATTTTTCCAAGCATGAAGACTTAAGATGCATGCTTTTGTTCATGTGCATAACCTTTCTTGTCCCGATATCAAGGGATCTGAGCTCGTTCTTCGTCCATGGAACTACTCCAAATAAATAGACTACTACCGGGACGGCAAACATGTTCGTTGCAGATACTTTGTTCCTCGCCGACAGTTCGGAAGACCAAATCTGTCGAATGAGACGTTTGTATCTGCTTCGGAGAGT
>NC_046661.1:65455571-65472342 GCF_010883055.1 Belonocnema kinseyi
CACCTATCTCACGGTTGTGAGACGTGGTTATGGCTGAAATTTTACCGCGATTTCGCCGGAAGCGGGTGCAATTATTCAGATTAGCACCCGCTCCCGGCGAAATCCTGCGGTTGTCCTTATGACAAATTTTTAATTATATATATATATATAGACTCGCGGGTGCAGTACCTGGTGTTCAACGAACTGGTCACTATGCCACCCCCTTTAATGTTCCGTGGCTGACTTTTATGAGCTGTGGCGGAAGATTTGTAGACGAGAAATCATTGTATTTTGGCGGTGTATTGATAGTCAAGATGTACAATCTTCGTGGTTTCTACAGTGGTCTTTAAAATATTTACTTTAGCTTACTGGATAATAATAACTATGCACGAGTTTGTGCGTTTTTATATTAACATAGTCATTTCCTTTCATAATTATTAATATAAATACGTCATAGGACGTGACACTATGGTAAAATTTCTGAAAATATAAAAAGACTTTTAATGTCTAATAAAATTAGCACTACTTTCCGTGTAAAATCTAAACTTAATAAAATGATTAAACTAGGTAAGGGCCAATTAGAAACCTGTTAGACCATTTACATAATAATCTTAATGATAATATTCTTCATTTTTTTGTATGGGATGATATTGAAGTTTTACATCAAGAAAGCAATCCGACAAAAAGAGCCTTTGCTGAAATGGTTTCATTCATTTCTATTTTCAAATTTTTTCTTTAAAATTATCATAATATTACTATCAATTAATTTTTTCCTTTTTATTAAAATTATGGTTATATTAATTAACTAAAATTATCTTGCTTGTTTCTACTTTCTTTATGACTTCATCACGTCATCTGTTATTATATAATAAAAACTGTTTAAAATTGGTGCCTTTTCTTTTGAGTCATTGTATAATAGGTTAATATTTGTTGCTGATAGTCACTTTTGGAGTAATTCTAATGGGAGCATGATGCAATCACATTCTGCTCTCGTAATAATTAATATGTTATTTGTAAACATAACTTAAACTTATTTGTATCTCATTTTTATTTTTATTAAAACAATTCTATTGCATAAACAATATTTTTGGAAATTTAAATATGGTAACTGTAATTTGTTATTCCAAAAATGACATCATGGAATCTTAAACGCTTTTATTCAGAAATGATACAAGTTCAATTTTTTCTTTCCATTCAAAATATTATCCTCTTTCAATATTTTACCTTTCTAAAATATTTTGTTATCCGCGTGTGAGAGTTGAGTGGCGCTCGACAGCCAACGTCACCGTGACTCTATTCCTCTCTCTGGCAATTACTTTTTTTTTTAATTCTATTGTTTTTCCACTTTTAGTTAATTCACTCATTGACAATAAACTAAATGTTACGTAACTATGATTAATATTATTAAGTTCTCTTCCATACTACATTTGAAGCTCTTAAATACCCGAACTGTCACGAGTGGTGCCGAAGCAAAACATTTATAAAAAATGGCGACTCCGGCGCCTTGAACTAGGCACACGCATTTACTATTTTTCAGTTCTTTTAATTATCCCTCAGTTCGCTTTTCCTATAGGTTGTGATTATTGCAGCTTCGGATTTCGACGAGATATAAACATTGAAAAATATCTTTTACTCAAGCAACCAAATTAGTCAAAATTCTAATGTATCCCGTAGAATTAATTTTAATTTTGTAGAATTCTCTTTAATTTCATTGAATTCTTTCGAATTGTCTAAAATTCCCTTGAACACTTTTAAAATTAAATCATAAGTAATACTGAATTAATAAGAATGTTGACTACGGGCAGACCAGGATAAGCATATGTTTGCTGCCCTCGCTCGTATCTGATTGGGATTTACACAATAAGTTGGCATTGATATCAGATTACAATTTCCCAAAGACTATCATTAAAGAAAAATTGTTATATGAGTTATAGGGGTTATGTGGGAAATTAATCAAAATAAATTTCTCAAAAATGGCTTAACAGCTTTTTAAAGGGAAAAAATAGTTCTTGGGACTTGATGGGACAATGTTTGAAAAAAATGATAAATTTATTACGTTGATCGGATGTGTTGCAAAAGAAATGTTTAAATTCTTATGCATTTTTTTTAATGAGATGCATTTTCGACACATGCACAATTTTCTCTATAAATAATCTTTAAATACTCTTTAAAAGCATCTTTAAGTTTAATAGAAATCGGATGGGTAGAACGTAATTTAAAAAATTGAAAATCTAAAGGATATAAGTAAATGATAGTAACCCTTGGTAGAACATGTGAACATGTGTCCGAGATTAGGCGGAGCCGGCCGAGGGGTCCTGAGGCCTTAAGCGTGAGCTAGTGACGCTAGCCCACTCACATATCGCCTACTCTACGAAGCACTACAAGTTGTAATAAACGTATTCATTTTACCTGACTCGCATCATTGTGTCTACCCCTAATTTCGACGTCCTAATCCGTTTCCCTCCTCGGTAGGCAATCCCGTCAAATCTGATGCCCGTACTAAATAACCCACCTTTTATCTTAAAAATGAAAACCCCGTTGAGGACTTAGGGGACGCAAAAACATACAAATGGACATTTATACAAATTCTTACTCGCACACCAATAATTTTTCACATGTTGTTCATTCATTTGCCTAACACCATTTTTGAATTGCTAATTGATATATTTAATTTTATAATATATATTAACTGTTATTGATTATTTAATAAGGATATGTTTTGTGAAACATTGATGATGCATTTGATATATACACGGTGACCTATTTTAATCTAAAATCCCAAATATCTTCTATAATGCTTTGTCTACGAAGAAATGGTCCGGACAAAGGTTGACCAGGACCGAGGGGGACATTTGACTGTGCCATCAATTTTGACCTTGAGGTCAATTTTCAAGTTCAAATTCAGGTAAGACCCTTTTCTTAAATGGATACCCCTATTTTTGACTGCAGATTTGAAAAGAGCAGGAAATATCATGTCAAAAATGACATGTGGAAAAATGGTTTTTGTGACATTTGAAAGGTAAAAAATTAAGGTGAAATGTCTGAGAAAAGACTAGATGCCCTTTTTTATAAAATATTTCAGCTTAAAAAGATTTATGTACGTCCTGACTGATCGCAGTATAGTGACAGGCATTTGTTTTTCGTTAGAGTGGTTGACTAAATTCACAATCCATCGCGAGTTATTTGTTTCCCTGATATTGATGCTTCTTTCCGGCCTCATTACCATTTGGTTTAAGCCTTTTTGTTTATTGAAATAATAATCTTGTTCGGAGCTTCATGCAGGAAAAATTTATAATTTCAAAATTCTAAATGCTGCCGATTTCATATTCGTAATTTGAATAATTGAAAATTGGAAAAAATGAGGTATTGTCAGTTTTTGTGATATTTTGATAGTTTTCAGAAAAATTTAGCAATATAGCTGATGACTTACCTACTGAAATCGTTGATATGATACTAATTTTAAGAGAATGTCACGTTAACTATGCCGCAGCATCAAGCCTTTACGCTGAACGATTTCCAGACCGAAGACACCCTACTAATTTAAAAATAAGTACTTTAACTGAAAAAGCTCGCAATGGGATTCTTGTTCGTGAACGCCGATATCATGAGTACCGCGAAAATGATGCACAAGGTGTAACTGTTCTAGCAGCTGTTCATGTTGATCCACAAATCAGTACTCGACAAATTAAAAGAGAGATAGGTATAACACAAAGTACAGTATCAAGAATTTTAAGATCTCTGAACTATCATGCCTACCACATTACTCTAACGCAAGCCTTAAGGCCCCATCATATTTTAGCGCGTATTAATTTTTGTCAATCGGAATTGCAAATGGTACAAAATGATTCTAGTTTCTTTCGATATGTACTTTTTTCAGATGAAAGTAAATTCTACAGCGATGGACAGCTTAATAGACATAACTGTCATTATTGGTTGGATCAAAATCCTCACTGGTACAGATCGATGGATTATCAAAATGGATGGAGTGTTATGGTGTGGTGCGGAATAGTAAATGGCTATTTAATTGCACCCTACTTTTTTGTCGGCAACGTTGACAGACGCTCGTACTTAGAGTTGTTAAGGTACCTTTACCTGGACTATTAGAGAACGTTGACTTAGCAACAGGACAAAGAATATGGCTTCGACCAAATGGTGCTCCGCCACATTTTGTACTCATCGTACGTGAGTTATTGAACTTAAATTTCAATGAGAGATGGATTGGACGAGTAGGTATATTCGAATGCGCCCCCCCCCCTGCTCACTAGATCTAACATCACCTAATTTCTTTTTATGGGGTTATATTAACAATGTAGTTTTTGCTCAGCGACCGACAACAAGAGAAGATCTGATGGAAAGGATTCGGGCAGCTTGCGCTGCCATCTCTCGAGAAACTTTGCTGAAAACTGTGAACGGTTTTGAAAGACGTCTATGTTTCTATCTTCAAGCCAATGGAGAGCACTTCGAACAGTTACTCTGTGGCTGATTGTAAAACTGGTAGCAATGGTAAGAGGCAGGAGGACTCGCGTTAATCAACCACCCGAAACGTGAGAGGTAAGGGGACTCACGCTAATCAACCACCCTAAAAGTGAGGGGCAAGGGGAACTTACGACAAGAAAGCACCCAAAAGAAAACAGAACTTACTACGTCCACGCCGTTGTTTCTGGGTATGTTAGGGAGGGGGGGGGGGCGTTGTGATAACAATTCGCAGCCTGAAGTCTACAAAAAAAATTCATCCCGGCACAGAGTTCAATCCAATAAAAATCGTCTTGACCTTCAAGTTACCTTGAAAATTGACCTGAGGGTCAAGGTGATGTACACCTGAACATTTCATCGACTTCTGTGAAGCATCCTGAACGTTTCTTTACCCCGAAAAACCAAGACAATTCATAAAAAGGGCATCAGGTCGTTTCTCAGACATTTGTCCTTAATTTTTTACCTTTCCAAGGTCACAAAAACCACATGGAAGCGTATCCACAATCACTCCCCACCCCAATATCTGAGAATAAAACCGAAAATAAATCTAACATGACAGTAAAAGATAATAAGGAAATCAAAAATGAAAATATTAAGGACAAATCCATAATTAAAAAAGAATAAATTAGGAAACCAAAATTCGGAGGTTGCATTAACATCAAAGGTACAAGTGAACTTAACAAAAATAGCTCAACGTTAAAAGATAGCGAAGCCACCTCATCACCTATCAATCCTAACCAATCCCAAAAAACCAAAAATGCCCAGATTCCTATAACAAATCCCACAAAGGATATTCCTAGCTTACTAAGCATCCCCACGAGCAACAAATTCCAACCCCAAGAGAACATCCCCACCCAAGACACTAGCGAGGAGACTAGCACACAAGACTAATGTAGAATAAGCGAACCTAAGCTTAGGAATAAGAAGAAAAATAATTCGGGAAAAAATTTTTACAACAAAAAATACGAGGATACGTATCAAAATAACGATTGTAACCTTCGGAAAAATAGAGAGATACTATTCGACAAGAATCAAAAATGGAATCTAAAAAATCTAATGAGATATCGGAAATTGAAAACAAAAATCAACGGGTTAATTAAAAAATTAAAGCAATTAAATTAAATAATATTACAGATATTTTAGGAAAAATTGACGAAAAAATGACGAACAAAAACAAAAGTTCGCTAGAAATTTCCGAAGTTGTATTGTTGAGCTTAAAGAAAGCCAACAATCTCAATTGGAAAAGCTTCGCGAAAAATAAAATAAAAATTAATTCGAGAAAAGAACATAGGGCAACCCATTTAACGCAATAGACGTACCGCGCCACGACCCAATAAAACAGAGATATTACTACGTAAGCTCTAAAACAAAGGAAATAATTTACGAAACAGTAGACTAATTATTAGAACAGGACCTAATAGAACCCTCGTGTTCCGATTTGTCAAATCCTATAGTGACGATCAGAAAACCGGACAGACTATAGATTCTGTTCTGATTTTACAAAGGTTAATAATATTACAAAAAAATACTTCTACCCAATCCCACTTAATGACAAAAATATTGGACACTTTAAGATCAGCAAAATTCATTTCGAAAATTGATTTAATACTAGTTTGTTTACAAATTCCATTAGAAGATAGTTCAAAACTAATAACAGCATTGACAGTCCCTGGGAAGGGCATGTACCAATTTAAAAGGACACCATTTGGTTTAATCAATGCTTTAGCAATTTTCAGAGACTTATGGATAAAATTATCACTCCAGACTTAAAGCCAAACACTTTTTGTTAGTTAGATGACATTGTACAGTTGGGACAAATGTGAATTCGGCTGCTCAGGAATTAAATAATCAGGTTTCAAAGTTGACGACAAAGGTATCCAAATAGATGATGAAAAAATCCAACCAATATTAGAATTCCCTAAACCTACAAATATTAAACAATTACAGCGCATAATAGGGACGGCAAGTTCGCATGGAACATTCATCCCAAACTTTGCCGAAACAATAGAACCGGTAAACAGATTACTTTAAAAAGATAAACAATGGGATTAGCACAAGATGAGGCTTTTTAGAAAATTAAAGATTTTTTAGCGTCAGCACCAATTTTGACATTGCCCGATTTCACACAACCCTTCCAACTTGAAACTAACGCGAGAAACAAAGGGCATGCGAAAAAGAATGCCTAGCGGTAGTTTGGGCCATACGGAAATTTAGGCCTTATTTAGAGGGTTACAGTTTTAAAGTAATCATAAACCACTTAGCCTTAAAGTGGATCCATAACCTAAAAAAAGCCAGTGAGCGATTAGCCAGATAGGCATTAGAGTTACTAGAATATGACTACGAAGTCATATATCGCAAGGGTAGCTCAAATCTTGTCCCCGATGCTCTGTCGATAACAGGAGAGCCAGGAAAAAGCGTCGCGTTTGCGTTAGCTTGTAGTACAGAAAAACCGAAAGCGAAAATTAACGATAAGACATACGACTGGTACTTTACTCAAATTAGACAAATTACAAAAAGCCCACAAGAACACGAAAAATGGCGAATTGGAGATTCGCGAAAAAACGCACGCAAGAATTTCTGAGTACTACTTCTGACCAGGGATATATTCCGAAATAATCAGATCCGTGAAAAATTGTGAAATATGTCAGAGAGCCAAACCGAGTAACCAACCGAAAATAAGGCTAATTGGGAAAAGAATCGATTAAGAACCATGTATCATGATGCTGCAGATATCATGGGTCCATTACCGATTTTCAAAAAGAGGAAAAACCAATACTTATTAGTTTTTGTAGATATTTTTACGAAATGGGTCGAAATAATCCCAATTGAAAAAGCTAACGGAATTACAGTAGTCGGAATTCCACAAAGGTGTCATTTCACGTTGGGGAACACCGCGAATTCTTCACACCGATAATGGCACCGAATTTGTCAAAAAAACTTCAAGAGACTTAAAAGAAAAATTCGGTATCAGACACACGAACACGCCAAAATACTACCACCAAGCAAGCCCGACAGAACCAATTAAGTCACTTAGAAAAACCATAAAAAATAAGAGCGAAATAGAATTCTAAAGTGGAGATGAATTGGCAAGTAGGCTAAGAAGATTTCAAATAATTAAAGAAGAGGTTAAGAAAAATTTAGACAATGCAAACAAGAAACAGGCTAACCACTATAATTTAAGGAGCAGACCGTTAGAATTGAAAATAGGAGACAGGATTCTAAAAAAAAGATCACAAAACTTTCTAATAAGTCAGACAAAAAGTCAGGCAAATTATATGACCAATACGAAGGCCCGTATATTATTAAGAGGAAAATTTCTCCAATTACCTACGAACTGAAAAACGTTAAAGGGAAAAGTATAGGGCAATGGAATATTAACGATTTTAAGTTAGAAATTCGAAATGTAAATAAAGGAAAAATGGCAAAGGATCTATAACACTAACCATATAGGCTAACTAAAAAAAGTCAAACACATACATTACATAGAAATCTGACAACTGACTCAATCAAATGTAGGGACAAACTCAGCCAACGGAAAAATTTCTCTTACAGAAAATGGATATCCCAAAATGCAAACTGTGCTAAAACCACATCTTCGAAACCAATTTGACGAAACACGCAGAAAACTGCCAAGCTCTTAAATGGTTAAAAATTAGAAGATAGGGAGTCCCCGAAGAGGACTTAAAATACAATCCACACCGTCACGTACGACAGATGCTGAAAGGTACAAATAACCAAAACAGGACACCAAACCGACCAAAAGAACCATCACAGCACGAATCAACCGACAGCCAAACCGACGAGGAACAGCAAGTAGCCGTTAGTTGCCTACTGTATCGGAAACCCCCATCAACACTAGAAGATGAAGAAAAAACCCAAAAAACAAAAATCACACATAAGAGACGCAAGAAGTTGTGATCTGGAAGAGAAGGTGATAAAATTCGGCATGGAATTTGAGAGAAAATCTTTTATACAAAAGTGTATAGTATATATATTATATACCACACTTTTTTAACAACGAACCATACAGATATATCATACCAGACGATATCAAACCTTGACCGAGAACTGGAAGAAATTAAGGGTATACACTCAAACCACTTCAACTGAACGGTCCACTGTCTCAACCTGCTACTAAAATTTCAGAAAATTTGATCCAGTAAAAACAAAATATCAATTTCGAACAAAATGTCAGCTAACAGGCTTACACCGCGGACCCTTCAACTATTTTGGCGACGACGTTAACTTCATTCTCCGCCTTGTGTTTCCGCGGAGTTGGTCCCGTATAGCGTCATTTCCATCCAATAATCGAACCTTTTCTGATTATCCAATTTCGTTTCATAATATGAATGAAGGATTTGGTATAGATGTCTGAACATTTACTACGTTTCTCGATTTTTGTATGATTCTTCTGTAGGTGTAAGCATTCATTTGATTTGTCACGTCAACTGGTTTGACGACCACGTTCACTTGATTCTACGCGCTTCGTTTTCCCGTTAAAAAATGGATGAAAACAAATTGGATAATCGATATGCCGAAAAGCTATTTCTCAGAATATAATTTTCTCCGAAAATCGACAACTTCAGCGCGTATTCATTTCACCATGCAATGTAAACTAGAAGAGTGATCAGCGATTATTAAATAATTCAAAGGTCGGTCAATGAAGTTAATTACAGAGTATAGAGTACATATTTTTTAAAGAAGTTTGATTAAGAACTGAAATTTGAAATGCCCGCTGGATTTTACAAGGGTACTAAAAATTGATTCGAGTTGTTCAGATATAAAAAATACATCTTCCCCGAGGAAGTTTGGTTGAAAATTGAAATGTAACATACCTGGATGATTTTAAAAATATCGCGTTGTACTAAAAATTGATCCTGGTTTTCCAGGTATTAAAAATACATCTTCCTCGAGGAAGTTTGATTGAAAATTGAAATGTAACGTACCTGAATGATTTTAAAAATATCGCGTTGTACTAAAAATTGATCCTGGTTGTACAGGTATTAAAAATACATTTCCCCCGAGGAAATTCGGTTTAGAATTAAAATGTTAAACACCCGGATACTCTTATAAGGGTCTCGTCGCACTAAAAATTAATCCTGGTTGTCCAGGCATAAAAAATACATCTTTCCGGAGGACGTTTGGTTCATAATTAAAATGTTAGACACTCTGATCCTTTTATAAGGGCCTCCTGATACTAAAAATGGATCTTAGTTGTCCAGGTATTAAAAATAGATTTCTTCCCCAAAGAAGTTTGTTTAAGAATTGAAATTTAGCATACATTGATGATATGAAAAAGGCAGTGTCGCACTAAAAATTGGTCCTGGTTGTCCATGTAATAAAAATACATCTTCACCGAGGACGTTTGGTTCAAAATTGAAATGTAAAATACCTGAAGTATATTAAAAAGGTTTAGTAAAGCAAGTTGATCCTGGTAGTCCAGATATTATAAAGGCGATTTTCCCGAGAAAGCTTGGTTCAGAATTTAAATAGATTCATTTTTAGTTCGAGACCTTTTTAAAATCATCTACGTATTTTAAATTTCAATTCTTAACTAAACTTCCTCGAAGAATATGTATTTTTACTACCTGGATTACCATAATTAGTTTCTAGTAGGACAAGGCCCTTTTTAATATCATTCAGGAATGATAAATGTCAATTCTCAAACAAACTTTCTCCGAGAAGATGTATTTTTTTTTATCTGGACAAACAGGGTCAACTTTTAGTACGACGAAACTTTTTAAAAATCATCCCGGTATTTTAAATTTAAATTCACAACCAAAGTTCCTCAGTATTTTTAATATCTGTACTACCAGGATTAATTTTTAGTACGATCGTGCTTTTCAAAATTATGCGGGTATCTTAAATTGCTGTTCCTAAGCAAACTTCTTTGAAAAAGATGTACTCTGAACACCTTGACCACCAGGATTGGTACTTAGAAAAGTACAAGTTTTCAATGACTATAATTTTCTCAGCATTTTGATGTGTATTTGTGTTAATCAATAATTCTCAGTATTTATAATAATATTTCAAACAAATTTATCTACAGCTGTTCACTTAATCAATCTTTAATATATATCCTATTTTTGCCATCTGTTGCATCATTTTGAAAAAAAATTAACGTCATTTACCGACCTTCGAATTCTTTAGTAATGGCTAATCACTCTTCTATTTCACATTACATGGTGAAATGAGTACGCCCTGAAGTGGCCGATTTTCAGAGAAAATTATATTCTTAAAAATCGCTTTTTGGTATATCGATACCCTACTATTGGATAAGGTAGGGATCAATTGCGCCAAAGCATTGTTTCTCCAGAGCATAATTTGTCCACAGTGCGCTATTTTTAGATTGCCAAGACTTGAGCGCGTGTTTCATAATTGAGAAGAGGAAACTCAATGAAAAATTCAAAATGAATACGAAAGATGTGCGCATATTGATTTTAAAAAAAGTATGGCTATCACAAATTGCACGAATTAAATAAAATAATAATTAATTTCATGTCATTATTTTCACAGTAAATAATAAACAGGTTAAGTTAGAGGTTTTTTCATAGGAAATTGTTATTTTTATGAAAAAAGCATAAAATATATCAAAGAAATCTCACAATTTTGAACAATCAAAGGTTACCCTTTGTTTTACCATAAAAAGTGGGTATTTTAAAGAGAAAATAATTGCTTATGAAAGAAAAGTTACAAATTTGAATATTTAAAGTTTACAGTAGCGTTTTTTTTTATAGGAAATTGGTATTTCTATTTAAAAAATCATTATTTTTATTCAAAAAATCATTATTTTCATTTAAAAAATCATTAAATATATGGTCACAGAAAGTTCAGAAGTTTGTACAATGAACCGGTTGACTGTTTCGTTTTTTTTTTCAGTTTTCTTGCCAAAACAGGTAGAAGCAAGTTCTTTTTGAAAATATACAGGAATGCGTTTCTAGGGGTTATCGAGGTCGCTCATTTGATTTTCGTACTTTGAATTTGCAAATAGAGACGCAAAAAAACCCTATATACAAATTTCCATGAACAACGTACAAATGATATTCAAAGTCGTAAGCCGCCATACTGGATCTGCCATTTTGGAAAAATGATACATTATTTGATAGTAGATTCGTTTCTGAGACTAAAAAAACTCTTGTTTATCAATTTTCTTTGAACCACGATTAATTAAAACGTGTACATCGCAAAGGATTAGAAGTTTATTACAAAATTACCATATACGAAGCCATTTTGAGGCCGCCATTTCCAATTTTTATCATTCTAATGCTTTAGTCGGATAGAGAACGAACCGCAAAAAATGGTCGTATATAAAATTTCAAGAGAATCGATTGTAAATAAAGAAGTTGTTCGAATTTGTACATATATCATATATTACCAGTCCATCGATTAAAGGTTACTTCGGTATTTTATCACAAAAATGGTCGTTTTAAAGAGAAAATGATTACGTATGAAGAAAACTTACAACTTTCAGCATTTGAAGGTTATGTTGCAGAGTTTTTCTTAGAAAATTCGTATTTTCAGAAGTATTTAAAAGAAAAAATCATTTCGTATAAAAGAAATCTTACAAAATCGAACATTTAAAGGTTATCCCTCCATTGAATGCCATATCGAAGCATATAGAATTTTCATAAGTATACTGTAAACAGTCCTTCGAGTGAAAATTAGACAACTAATATATATTTTATGAAATAATAGTAACATAACCTTAAAAATGAAAAAAAAACTTGGTACTTTTCATTCATACACGTAATGATTTTTTTTAAAATAAGAATTTCCTATAAGAAAACCGTAACATAACCTTGTTCTGTTTAAAATTTTAATTTTTCTTCCAAATCTTAATAAGTCCAAATTAAAAATACCAATCTGTGTTGAAAAAGTCTTTAAAAAACCATAAAATATTCGATGCTTATAAGTTTTCTAATAAACGTAATGATTTTTCCATAAAAATACCAATTTTCTACGGGAAAACCGCAAAATAAACGTAACATTTTCGAAGTTGTTATTATTTTTTAAAATGTAATTATTTTGCTTATAAAAATACCGATTTCCTATGAAAACTGCCTATACAACCTTGAAATATGTTCAAACTATGTTATAAGTGTCTTTTCATACTTAATTAAGTTTTCATAAAAATACCCATTTCCTCTGAAAACACTCTAACATAACCTATAAATGTACAAATTTGTAACTTTTCTTCCTAAGCTTCCTTTTATACTTGAAGATTTTTTCATAAAAAATAACAATATTATATAAAAAAAACCAGCATAACTTTAAAATGTTCCTATTTGTAACTTTTCTTCTATAAGTAATGATTTTTTCACAAAAATACAGAATTTTTGTCATGAAATAACAAACTAACCTTCAAATGTTTAATTTTGTCAGCTTTCCTTTATACGCAATGTTTTTGGCCTTTAAATATAAATTCCCTGGAAAAAGTCACAACATAACCTTGAAATATTCAAACTTGTAAGTTTACTTCCATAGGTCATAATATTCGCTTTAAAATACTCATTTTTTACGATAAAATAAAAAGTAACCCTTAATTGTTTATAGTTGCGAGATTGCTCTGGTACTTAAGGCTTTCTTCATAAAATAACAACTTCCTATGAAGAAATCACCTAAATTAACCTTTTAATATTCAAATTTTTTATCCATAACAAGAAACAATCGTCTACCACTGTGTAACCTAAAGTTCCATACAAATATATGCATTCTCTTTGAAACTTGATTTTATTTACACGTTTATTATCCATCGTGAAATGAATGACATGAAATTATTTATTATTTAATTCGAGCAATTTGTGATAGCAATACCATTATTTATAATCAATATGCACGCATCTTTTGTATTAAAATTTTGAATTTTTTATTCAACTACTCCGCTGCTCCATCTATATTTGAAATTCATGAAAACTTGCGTATATTACCGATATTCGTCCGTTTCTGATGTACTCATCTCCCTCTTCTCAATTATGAAACACGCGTCAAGTCTTGTAGTCTCAAAATAGCAGACTTTGGACAAATCATGCTCTGGAGAAACAATGCTTTTGCGAAATCGATCCCTACCTTGGATAATCAGAAAAGGTTCGATTATCGAAAAAAATGACGCTACATGGGACTAATTCCACTAAAAAACAAAGCGGAGAATAAAGTAAACGTCGTCGCCAAAACAGTTAAAGTGACAAAGTAAAATAATAGTTCCACGTACTATGAAGAATCACATGAAAATCAAGAAATGCAGCAAATGTTCCGAGAACTATACCAAATCCTAGATTGAAATCATGAAAACAATTGTATGTTTATGAAAGGTTCGATTTTGTCGAAAGAAAATGTCGCTACGGTAGGGTGAAGTTGTGCCCTTGCATCGATTCTCCAAAGCATATTTTGTTCCAGGCGCGGTAATCTTCAGACTGTAATTATCGGGCGCGTAATGAATATAAGGGAAAAGCATGCGTTATGAAAGAAGTAAATAAAATTCGGTAAGAAGAGCTGGTTTAAATGGCTTGGATGAATAGATGGAGTAGCAGAGAAACTAGTAAATGCAGTGAAGACATAGAAAACACAATTCTGCTCAGCTAGAAAATTATTAATAATTAAAATAAAGAATATTGATATTTTTTCGTGAAACACTTTTATGTGAGATTTCCCTTTTGTGGATAAATGGTTATTTCTTAATAAAAAATATCGAATAGCCAATAAATTTCACTAATAATGTATTTTTTAGTTACCTCGCTTATTTTCGTTGGAATGAATATTTCATTGTGGGAAAAGACGATGTTAGAAATACAATTTAAAAATAATGCATCTTTTTAGTTTATGTATTGAATTATGTAAGAAAAAGATTGAATGGCCAAGATAATTTACAATTTATGCAATTATAGGTTAATTCTGTCTTTACCCGGTTTAAATAAATGTATTTTAATCATGAAAAGACTAAGTTAGAAAATGCTGCTCAAAACAATATTTTAAGGTTATCTCTTTCTTTTTGGTGGGAAGGAAATCAATATATTATGACGAAAATGGGGTAAGTTGGTAATAAAATTGAAAAATAATGCAGTTTTAGGTAATATCTTCTAGGTTGTGCGTTTTCTCTCAATTGAATAGTTTTTTTTATGGAAAAAATGGAATAGCCAAAGAAATTCACTAGTAATGTATTTTAAGGTCACGTCCTTTTCCGCTTTTCGCGGGGAAGTAAATATTTTATGGCCGAGAAAAGTTGCGGGAGAAATAAAATGTATAAACAGTGCAATGTGTTAGGTAATGCCTTCCCCCTTTTCAATGATAAATAAATATCTTATTGATAGCATTGTTCGGTTATGGTTTATAGCTCTTCCGTTTTAACCTAACAATACATTCCTTGTGAATATTATTTCTAGCGTAATCTTTGTCAATTAGAAAGTATTCATTTTCGTTCGAAAATGACCGATATAACTTACAAATACATTTCTAGTCAATTTCACTGGCTATTCAATCTTTTCCCCGAAAAAACACCTATTTAGTGGAGATAAAACGGAAGACCTACAAGACATAACCTGAAAATGCATTATTTGTCAATTTTATTACAAATCTAGCTTTTTTGCTTAATAAAATATTTGTTTATCATTGAAAAGAGGAGAGGCATAACCTTACATATTGCACTGTTTGTATATTTTATTTCTCGTTCAACCTTTTTCCATCATAAAATATTTACTTTCCACTGAAAATCAGAAAAGGACATGAGCTCAAAATATGTAATTTGCGACTTTTTTCGAACTTTAGTATTTTTTCATCATAAAATATTTATTTTCCATCGAAAATGAGTTATACATAACCTAAAAGTGTATTATTAGTGAAAGTTATTGGCTATCAAGGCTTTTCAGTCAAAAGTACTAAGTACTTCTATTTAGTTGATAGAAAACGAAAGACGTCAAAAACATAACAAGAAAATGCATTACATTTTTTTCATACAGAATAATATTTAATTAAGAGGAAACTGATATTGAACGGATTTTTGAACTGTATTTTCTAACTTAGCCTTTTCATGGCCAAAATATATTTATTGAAACCGACAAAGAAAGAATTAACCCACAATTGCATTAATTATTGATAATTTTCTAGTTGTAAAGAATTGTGTTGTCAGTGTCTTAACTGCATTTAGTTTCCCTGCTACTCCATCTGTTGATCCAAGTCATTTAAACTAGCTCTTCTTACCGACTCTTATCACTTTTTTCATAACGTATGTTTTTCTCTCATATCATAATATGTGCCCGATAATTATATTCTGAAGATAACCGCGCCTGGGACAAAATCTGCTTTGGAAAATCGATGCAAGGGGACAACTTCACCCTACCGTCGCTTCAACAGACCAATTTCACGGAAAAACAAACAGAGAATGAAGTGAACCTCGTGGCCAAAAAATTTCAAATAACAAAACAAATGAATGCTTACACGCACTATAAAGAAACATACGAAAATCGAGAAAGGCAATAAATTTTCCGAGAAATACACCAAATCCTTGATTGATATTATGAAATTAAACTGGATAATCAGAAAATTGTCGATAATAATGGAAGGAAAATAACGCTACCTGCGACCAGTTTTTCAACAGAAAAATAAAGTTGTTTTGATTTTTTCCAGTACTTAGAATGATTAATGTAAAGGCATTTTCCGTTTTTTTATGTTCTTTATTTAAATATTGCCGACATGTTTCGACTGGGATCCAAACAATTACACATTGGAGTGCTATAACCTCAAAGTTGAGCGTTTAGCTAAACTTTAAGGTTATGGCACTCCAATTTTTAAATCTTAACTAATATACAATCTGCAACGAAAATGCAAAATATTTTCTGTCAAATTTTCTTTAATTAAATATTAACATTTTTTAATGCTGAACCTTGAGGTTATGGTACTCCAATTTTTAAATCTTAACTACTATACAATCCGCAACTAAAGGGAAAATATGTTCTTTCGAATTTCCTTTTATTAAATGTAAAGCATAATTCTAGACGAGACAACATTTTTTTACAACATTTAAAGGAACTCCAAAATTGTTGCCTAATGCTAAAACATCAGCAACATCATCAGGGATTTCAACTGTTTATAAATTCTTAAAACATTTGTTTAATCTGAAATTAGTAATCTCTCTATTAGAAACTAAAGACCTGTTTTTTAATAAGTCAAATTTTTTTATACACTCTTCACGTTTTGAGTATTTTAGATTTCGAAGACTTAAATCTTATGAATCAAAAAACTTGTTCAAAGAGCCATCAGATATAACTCTTGAGAAACGATATTGTAAGTAATTTGAAAACTGACCTAATTTTTGAATATTTTTCACAAT
>NC_046661.1:65472442-65480067 GCF_010883055.1 Belonocnema kinseyi
ACCAATCTCCAATTTGTTGTCTTGTGACAGCGCCATACCTCTCAAGGATGTAAGATAAATAACCCATGTTGTCCAAAACGTTGTTGACTTGTTAATTGTAAAGTGATTTGATAAAACAAATCAATCCTTTCTTCGACCTTTGATATTAATTGATTTCAAATCGTAGATTTCAATTGTTTATGTCTTAGGGTCCAATCGTAAATCAAAAATAAATTATGAGACAAAAAAACATTTTCTTCGAAACTCAGATATTTATTTAATAGAAAAACTCCTTTTAAAGATTAAAGATTTTTTAAATAAAAGATTAAAGATTTTAAAGATTGTTTAAAAAATATAAATGTACCAAAAACCTTTTCGATAGTTTCTTTAGATGTTGTGTCCATGTTTGACAGCATCCCACTAGATCTCGCTTTAGATTGCATTGAAGAAAAACTTAATTTAAATCATAACGTGACAAAAATAAGTAAAAATGAATTTTTAAAAGCTACCAGAACAGTTTTTAATGGTACTGTTTTCTCCTTTAATAATAAATTTTATAAACAAATGTCGGGTGGCCCTATGGGTTCACCGTTATCTCCAGTAGTTTCTGATTTAGTTTTACAAGATATCGAAAAAAGAGCTTTACAATTGTTAGATTTGACACCTATTTTGTACAAACGATATGACGACATTGTAGCCATTATTCCTACAGATAAGATTCAAGTTTTCTCAAATCCGTTTAATAGTATTGTAGATTGTATAAATTTCACTCAGGAATGTGAGATTAATAATGTTATTAACTATCTTGATTTAAAAATAACAGTAATAAAACTAACAAGAAAAGTAATTGGAGCGATACTTACAATAGATTTAATTGAAATGTTACTTTGCCTTACATTCATGGCCTATCAGAAAGGTTAAGAAATTCACTTAACAAATTTAATATCAATGTTTATTTTAAAAACTTTCTTTATTTGTTAAAAAGAAAGGACGTCGATTCCATTGAAAATTTATCTGGTGTTATTTATTTAATTAAATGTAAATGTTGTAATAAAGCTTATATAGGTGAAACTGGCAGGAGATTAAAAACTAGAATTGCTGAACATAAAAGAGATTGTGAAGTTTGGAATTTTAACACAGGCCTATCGCAACATTCTTGGAATTTCAATCATTGCTTTGATTTTGATTTTAAAAGTATTAAAAAATTAGCTACAGAAAAAAATACTTATCAACGACGTATTATTGAGTCTATTTTTATAAACAAATATCGTAAGATTTTAGTTAATTTACAGACTGAAATTCTAAATATTAATAAAATTTATCAGAGTATTATAAAATAATATTGTTAATATTAATTATCTCTATATGTATATATATGCATGTATGCATATGTATGTATGTGTACACATACACATTTTTTAAATTTCTCATTTCTCTCACTATATATTTTTTTAAATGTAGTCTAATCGATTGAAGTCTCAGTATTTTTGAGACTTCTAAATTACTAAATTTTAATTAATTTTTTTAAACAATTGATTTAAATTTTTGTTTTTTGACTGAAATTTGATTTGTTTGACTATTTTGTACCATCACCAACTCCGATAACAATGTATTTTAATCTACGTAATTATTCATCATATTTCTTCAGACTAAAATGACTAATCTTTAATATAGTTATTTAGGTTAAGAACCTTTGAAAAAGGTACGCATATGTACCAAAACGTAAGGAGGATTAAAAGGAGTTTTTCTATTAAATAAATATGAGTTTCGAAGAAAATGTTTCTTTGACTCGTAATTTATTTTTGATTTAGGATTGGACCGTAAGACATAAATAATTTAAATCTACGACTTAAAATCAATAAATATCAACGGTCCAAGAAAGGATTGATTTGTTTCATCAAATCACTTTACACATTTACTACTATCTTAATCGACTTCATGTTTTTTTACAGGAAAGTAATTATATGGAAAGAACTTGGCGAGTGGACAAAAATCTATGAACATACATGCCATGATTCGTCCGTGAATTCTATAGCTTGGGCACCTCACGAATTTGGATTGATACTCGCATGTGGTAGTTCGGATGGATCCATTTCAATATTGACAAACAATGGTGATACGTGGGATAATAAAAAAATAACTAACGCTCACACGATTGGTTGTAACGCCGTTACTTGGTGTCCAGCGATAGAGCCTGCATTTGATTCCACGGTCGCACATAAAAAAAACACCCCTGTTAAGAGACTAGCTACTGGTGGTTGCGATAATTTAGTAAAGATTTGGAAGGAAGAAGGGGACAGGTGGATCGAAGAAAGCAAATTAGAAGCGCACAGCGATTGGGTAACAATGATTTTTTCATATTTTGAAAGTTTCGTAATAGGTAATACTCCACCTTGTTCTTTAAGGCGCTTCAAATTACTCCGGTTTAAAACCTAGCCAATTGCGTCTACTCGGTTGAATTGTTTGATGTAATATGTTTACCTTATATTCTAAAGGCATATATATTGGGCATTACATTGAGATTTTCTCGACCGGCTGTCATATCGACTCTGGTTTGGGCTTAGTCTTACTAGATCTTAATATTGGTGGTGTAAGTGCCTTTCCTTTAGCTACGTGCGTACACGTTAGTTACGAAAACGCCTGCGTGTGTGTATTCGGGTCTGAACCTTAAATTTTTTTTACACTGTCACGCTGGAGCTGCTAGAGGTGGAAGTAACGACAAGTGAAAAGGGTAAAAAATAATCATTGACGGATTTAAGTTTAGTTTTCATAAAAATTTGAATAATTAGAAAAATGTCTAGCTTATTTATTAAGATTGATCATTTGCAAATAGCTATTTTAGCGTAATTTTCATTCATTTATTATTAGACGGAACTTTTTAATGTAATTATTAGGTCTACAAATTAATTCGGGCTAACTGGAATTGTTTCCCGCTTTAAGGTTTATTTAAAGGGCGAACCTTAAGCATTAAAGCACAATATAATATGTGGCGGCCCTGCATATTTTACAGAAAAAAATCATCTGGTAATAACATCGCTTCCGAGAAGGAACATTTAAAACACTGCATTTTCTTTGAATTCAGATTGAAAAAAACGCAGCTGATGCGACCGAAATTATTTTCTCAGCTTTAGGAGAAGGCGCGGTGATACGTAAAACGTGTAAAAAGTGATTTTAGAGATTTAACAATCATGATTTTTTAATTGGAATGCAAACAAATGCAGTGTCTCTAATGCTCCTTTTTGAACGATATTGTTTTCACTAATGATTTTTTAGGTTAAGTATGAAGAGCCACCACTTATTATATTATGTTTCAAAGTGTAAGGATCGCCCTTTAAAACTACCTTAGGACGGAAAAATTCAAGTTTGACCAAGAGTTGCAAGACATCAAAATAAAGGCACCGAATTCATTTGTAGACATAATATGCTAGTATGTTGCCATTCCTAAGTCTGGAATAAGTGTGCAAGGAAAATATTCTGTTTTGATGATATTTCTGCTGTTTCTTCTACGACTAATTTTTAAATATATATATTTTTTTAACTTAAAATAAAAATTAGATCTTTTTATCAATTTTCGTCCTGGACTAACTCACAGAACTCGTCAGTCTATTTTTCATTTTTATTTCAAAAAATATATATTTCTTGAAAATGAATTGCAGAAAAAGAATACATATTATTCACCACGCTTTGTTCTCTATCCCGTCCAGCTCTGTTGCCTTCGACCTTCTGAGCTTCCCTATCTGCGTCTCTATCTCCTAGCCATTCAACACATCCACCTCTGCCTCCTTCGTTCTTTTACTCCAATCATGTCTCTTTCATGAATCTGAGCCCTGAAACGATTCTTCAAAAAACTCCCTCCACTCCTGACTTTATCTTCTCGCTTATTCCCAACTCTACCGTCACTCTTTTCTACACACTCCTCCCTTTTCGTAGTTCCCTCGTTCCACTTTTTAGACTTCATTTTCACTTTCCTTTACGTCTTTTTACATTCCCTATCCCACCACTGCCTTACCACTCCTAACAGCTCCTGATATTTCTCTATTGCCGCCCTCGTCCAGCTCACCCTCTCCCCCAGCGACACCCCCCCCCACCCTTGCCCACAACCCTAATAGCTGATGGCCTGCTTCTACCCTTTATTCCACTGCAAATCTTTCCGGTACCTCCAACCCTTGCATATACTACCGAACTTACATGTGTATATTCTCTCTCTCCGTCCCGCTCTTATCATACCATTAGCCACCGCCCAAGCCCTACCCTCCATCCAGTCTCTTAGAATCTCCATTTCCTTATTTATTATTTTATCTGTCAATTTTCTTCCGAGGTCCCCTTCCCTGTAAAAGCCGTATTTCCGCCCAATTCTCGCCTTAAAGTCCACCACCCCAGTACAACCATACCTTCCCTCTCTCCTACCAAATCTTCCACCCTTTCTTTAATCCTTTCCATCCCATCCCTAATGTACACAAACGCAAAATTACATGTTACCCTTCCTATCTTTACTGCCCGCAGTTGCACACCCTCCCCCTCTCACTCTCTATAAACTTCTTCCTTTAATCCATTCCTAACGCCTGTTATAATTCCCCCACTAGCACTTACTTTCCTCTTTACTCTGACCGCCTCCTGTAGCCTACACCTATACCCCCTTGGTAACTTTGGCTCTATTCTGCCCCATTCCTTTCTCTCTACCCACGTGTTTACGAGTCCCAACACATCAAATTCCAGGATATACCTCCAGAAATCCTTATCTTTCTTCTTTACCCCTGCTGTTTTTCAGTGCAATACCTTTAGCACTCCTTCGCCCTGCTTCATCCCCACGACCCTTACTTCCTACGAAATAAATTCCCCTGCACTTTCCCCGTCAAAACTTGATCGATGAAAACCTTCTTATCCTTTATCCTATTTTCGTTTCGCATTACCCCCAACTTTACTTCTCAGCTCTCCAATTCCACAACCGCTCTGGAAGTTTAGGAAATGAAAGAGAAGGTAATAAAATCCATGTCTCTGCTTTGTTCCGGTTGAAATTTTGAAGAAAAACAATGTCGAAGAAAATACAAGCGGAAGTTGGATCGGTACTTTTGTTTCCCAACTTATGTCCACACGAAATGAGATATCGTGTTAAAAATTTGGAACGCTAAATGTAAGACATGAAGGAACGTGTCTCTGATCATAAATAATTAGAATTATGAAAAAAGTTTTGTTTTAATTACTAATTAGAGCAATGCCGACAGTGCTGTAAAACCCTGCAAACAATTTTCAAAGTTGTCAATAGGCTAGTTATAAGTTTTATATTTATTAAAGTGGGACAAAACAACAAAAATCGCTTACGACCGTTATGCACAAATAATGCAAAAACTAATGTTTGCACTTAAAATGCAAATAATCAAATTTGGTCTGACATACGTATCAGCTATGTCAACGCAGCACTAACGCAGCGAGTAGACAACTTTGAACCTCTATGAGTATGTGGGTAATACAGATTGCATGATTACCGACAGAGAAAGTTAGAAGTCAAACTTCTGCTGTAAAGCCTAAATGCGTCCGTCGATAATCATTATTTTCATGAATAAACTGTTTTCTTCCCCAACCCTTTGCAAGGCCACAAACGATCCTTCAAAATTTATTAACATTTCCCAAAAAAAAATTTTCACGTTATTTAAACTTTTATTTTTTCAATGTGGGTGACAGAATATTGATCTTAGGGTTGACTTGATGAGCTCTTATACTCGTTACATGGCCTTAAGGGGTGCCGCAAGCTCCGTGACGTTTAACACGTATTTCCCATAAGAAAAAAAGGCATTTTTGTACATTTTATTTAGAACCCTCAATATTATCGGAATCGAGTTGAAACTCAACATTTCTCTGCGCAATTAGCAATTAATACGAATACAATATTAGGTTTAAAATATATCCCCCATAAGTCTCTTTTATAGGATCTCAAAGAAACCCTATAAGTGAAAAAATGGGGTATTCGATATTAAACAGAAATCCACTTTTTGTTCAGTTTCCAATTAAAATGATTTAAATTACTGATTTGAGTCAAGAAAATTAATTAAATTTCTGACATTTTTGTCCAACTTTCAATTAGTGTTAAGTAATAATAATTCAAAGTTAAAAAAATTATTTTCTAAACAATTTATTATTATTATCGTCAATAATATTATCTTTGCTTAATGGTAGAATACTGCGGTTTTGTCTGAAATTGTTAACTCGTTTTTTTCGTCAGAAAACAGTGGTTTAAATAAATTATTGTTGTTTATGACTATCGTTATCTATATCAATGACTGATGGTTGCGGATCTTTCGGGAATTTGTACCTTTCTGTCCTTTTTTACTTATTATACCATTAAGTCTGATATTAAACTAATTGTAATTCCAAATTTTTCTTTTACGCTTTGTAATAAAATTCTTGTTTTAATTCAAGACAAAACTTTTTCTTTATACCTTGGTCGAAATTACATGCCTTCCGCATCGTTTTCGGTGCAGGAAGCCTAAGATTTACACATCAGTAAAGATACACGCGCGCTCTCTTTAATAGCTTCGCTGCTAGCAGTAGCAACTCGTAAAAACGCCATTTTCATTCGTATACTTGTGTCTCGGTTGTCTGTCGTGCAATTTTTTTGAACTGTAAAGTTCTTGTGCCCCATCCATTTTTATAATATCACTCTTTGCTTTAATCTAGTTTTCTTGTGCTTACTTTTCTCTTTCGATTAATTTTTCTCTTATTTGACGCCTACCCCCGATCAGCAGCACTCGTTCCACTCGTGCTGCAAAAGTCGGGCAGGCTTCAAAAGTGAGAGGGAGAAAGATAGGAAAAAGAGAGAGAGACAGAACAAAAGTAAGAGCTTCACAACTCTCCGCGGAGACGCTGCAGCGAGGATGAAAGTACAAACATGGCTGCGCTACGATGTGTCTGCAACAAAACGTGGTTGCTCAGTTTTTCATAATTATCAAATGTACTTTCGACCAGATACAAAGAAAAATAGTATACACCATACGGGCTTGAAAATAAAACCCCAGCACTGTGCGAAATGATGCCCTCGGCTTCGCTTTAGGCACCATCGCACATTACAGGCCTGTTAATTTCCTGCCTTTAAAGAGTAATTTACTATTACAAGTCATTTAAAGTCCTAGTCCTGTCATCTAATCCTAATGATTCCATTCTTTATTTTTGTCTCTTTTGTAAGAGAACTCTTTTGTTTAAATTCTTTGATTAAACTTGGGAAAAGAGCGAAAATAATGCACTTAAAAGAACAATATTATTGGAAAAATAATTTTTGGTTGAGGTTGACTTATTACTTGTGTATAACTAAAAAGGCGAAGTAAATTTAAAGATTTTAGAAAAAACCGCCACTTCCTAGCACTTATCTAAGAGAAGACATTTATAAACAACATTGAATTGTTTGAACAACTTTTTTGTTAACTTTCATTAATTATTACCTTACTAAGTGAAAAAAGGGCAGAAATGTAAAAATTTCAGAAAAAACCGGAACTATTAGGCATGGATATGGATAAAGATAGTCAGAAGCAATAATAATTTGTTTAAATAATTATTTTGGTTAAATATGATTAATTATTAAGTCACTCCTAATGAAAAATAGATAATGAGTTAAAAATTTCAGAAAAAACTGGAACATTCTACCATTAAGCCAAAAT
>NC_046661.1:65480167-65503504 GCF_010883055.1 Belonocnema kinseyi
GGCGCCATCTCTTGGTCAGGCGGGAAACTTATCAATCCACCCTCGTATTGTGAGCGTATGAGATTGAAAATGCAGCTGCCTTTTCTGGTTTCCTTGTCAATTAATTTATTGCTTTTTAATTAACGCGTGTCTGTTTTTTTGTGGAAAAGATGATGCGTACATTTTCTTGTGCTGTTGGGTTAACCTTACACTGTTGCGTCGTTTCTTTACAAATCTGATCTTCACGAATGATTTTAACAATGCTAGGTTTTGTTTACAATAATAATTGGGTGTTGAATGTAATCTTTAACTTATTGAGTCATTGTTGAATATAAATTTTATGTAATTATAATCCATTGTTTATAATTATTTATTATTATTATAAAAGTCGCGGGACGTGACACTAGGATAAGAAATATTTTGCCTTCAAAATCTGGGAAATGATAGCAAACCTGCTAACGGACGTCCTCACACACTTTCTTTGTGTTTTTTTTTATCAAAAAGTGTTTGGTATTGTTAACAACGTGCGTGTATATTTCGAGGTTATGTGTGTTACAATTCACCCGAGCGTTACTTCCAAACTACAAAATATTTTTGGCCGAAAACTTTGGACTTACAAATAAACATATTAACTAATTTCCCGGAACTAACCTTGTTTGCAGGCAATAAAAAAAAGTTTATTTCATAAATAATTTCCAGATTATCGGAAAGACAGAGATGAAAAACGACGTAACCTCAAAATAATACATATGCATAAAATTTTGATTTATCACAATAAATTTTTTTGTTATTATATCCCTTAAAAATGAGTCCGGGGACTCCGTTATGATATTTTATTGCATCTCCGAATTCAGTTTTAAAAAATTATCATTTTCGTGGAACAAAAGCCGGGGAAACTGTAAGTATCACATGCCCTTAACAATAATAATAAATTGTTTAAACAATCATTCTTGTTAACACGCTTGGGCTATTACCCCCTCTAAATTAAAATTGGACGAATAGTGGATTTTTTTTATAACCGCAACTTTCTATCTATATTATAGGGTCACTCCATGAATGATCACCTGGAACCGATTGCGATTTAAATTTATTATCTCTAATGATATTTTGGCGTTATACTTGAAATAGTAGAGGAAAACTGTTTTTAAGTGACCTGTCACAGTGTGTCATCACAAACTTTGATAATTTGTTATAAGCAAAATAGAGTGACGAAAATTGTAAAACTTATTTACAAATAAGTATGGTACTAACCTTTTGCAGCGTGTTTAGTAAAACTGTTCATCAAAACTTATTCTTCAAGAAATTCATCCTCGAAAACCTGAAACATATCGATTACTTGATTTCTTTGAATTAAAAATTCAACATAAATTTCGTAATTATAATTTATTGGAAAAAAAATGTCCTGACTTTTTCAGATTTTCTCTACTTCCTCTGGCTTGTAACAACCCTAAAATTATAAAAAATTGATTAAAATGAGTGATTTCTGGTACTTACCTGAGAAACGAAATTTTTGTTAAATTTTAAATTGAAAAAAAACAAGTAATCGATATGTTGTCTGCTTCCTTCAGTTTGATTTCCATAATTTGGTCAAGTTTCGGAATGCTCGGTCGAGACAAAATTTCAAATGATATTTAAAGGAAAACCAGGCAGAGTGCATCCGCGAAGCTTTTGTGAGTGATGTATATAAGCTTAAATAATTTATTCGCGCAGATAAATTTTTGGTTAAATATGTATATTCAGACATACACGAGTCTGAAAGTGGTGTTTTCTGATAATTTTCAGGTTTTCGAGAACAAATATTGAAAAATAGTTGACAAATATAAGGAACAAGAGTCAAATATTTGCCGGAAGATATTATCAACTGCTGATATTATCCTTATTTTGATGTGTTGAAAAAAAGAAAAGAAGATATTTTGTCTATCATAGTTTATTGTTTAAAGCGTGCACAGCGCGGGTGAAAAGACAACTGATGTTTCCTGATAATTTTTGAGAGATCGAAGGTGCCGAATGCACATACAAAGTATCCTTGGAAGGGATAGCAATCCCTATTGGACAAAAATAATTAGAAGTGGGAAATGTCGTTAACGTCGTTTACACCTTCTTACGGTCAATCTCTACCTTCAAGTTGCCTCGTTTGCACATTTTTACCTAGAAGAGATTAGACATTTGTCCCGTTTAGAGGAGCCCCGCAATAAAGGAATTAAGAGAAAACAAGTTATGGTAGCTATGCCTAAGACTTATAACAATAAATTTTGAAACCCAAATTTCTCTTTTTGAATCTAGCAGTTTTTATACTAAGGTCGGGCATTATAAACAGATAAAATTTAAGCAGATTTTCTTCAAACTGGCATTTTAGGTTCCGAACCATAGTAAATCATATTTAAACGTAGAAAGTATTCAAAAATAGAAATGTCAACAACACTACATTTATGAGTGACGCGACATACTCCCCCTATTAAGAGAACAGCGATCAATATTCAGTACAATTAAGATGTTTCACCCTTTTCATTATCGATTACAGGCAATGGAGATAATGTTTTTACATTTCGGTTAAATTCGTTTGTTCGCAGTCTTGACAGTGACTGTTCTAATAACCTCGTTGTTTTTAGGATGTGTTTTGATTACACGTCCCAATATCCAGTGCTTTCGTCGTAAATTTTCCTCAGGTAAACTCGTCAATGCATCACCAATTAAAAAATGTCCCGATGTAAGAACGGTAAGGTCATTAGGGTCGGTGGACTTAGGAGTAAGGGGGCGTGAGTTTAGGATTCCTTCAACTTCTATGACGAACGTATTGAATTCTTCAATAGTATACAATTGGTCGCAAACTACTCGTTTAAATTGATACTTAAAACATTTAACTGCTGATTCCCAGATGCCCCCGAAGTAAGGAGAAAGAGGGGGAATAAAGTGCCACGTTAGGGCTTGATTCGTTAAAAAATGTTGAAATCTACATTGATGAGCTTCCGAATTTAAAAGAACATATATTTCTCGCAGCTCATTGTGTGCTCCTATACAATTTTTCCCATTGCCAGAGTAGATATCTGAAGGTTTACCTGGTCGAGCAATTAATCGCTTTAATACTGCAATGAAACCGTCACTCGTCATATTACTAACTACTTCAAGATGAACGGCTTCAACGACGAAACAAACAAAAGCGGCTACATAGACCTTAACACGCGTACGGTATCGGCCTATCAGGTAACCAGAAGATACGTCGCAATGCGTAAAGTTTGGTCTGAATACCTGAGTGATGGTTTTGTTTGTGATAATAGTCGATAATTAAGCTTATTGCATAATGGGATAGAAGAAAAAGAATTGGATGTTTCTGTGAGTATGACAGATCAGATTTTTTTAATCTCCCTCCTACGCGAAGAATGTCATCATTATCAAGAAAATGAGCAAGTGAGAGTAATTTACTTTTATGATGAATTTCCTTTCCCTTTTTGAAGTTTGAGATTTCCACAGCAAACTCGATTTTTTGAATCAATTTAATGATTGTTTTTTCTGCATTCTCCAATTCTTCGACCGTTAAAGGACCCTGCTGTCGTTTTTGAAATTTGAAACGCATGCAATATGCGATCACTCGTCTCAATGTGTTATAAAAAGAGTACTTCAGTAAAAGATCGTAATTTGTGACGTCGGTAACAAAACATGAAACTTTTTCCATTCCTGACACGTCGCTTAAAGTACTCAGTTTAAGATTCGGCCAGTTCGTTTCATTTTGACAAAGCCACTGTGGTCCATTGAACCATTGTGCGTTTTCATAAATTCATTCGGAAGCTGACCTCGTGATAATGCATCGGCTGGCTTATTTCCTGAACGAATATAACACCATTGACTTGGATTGGATTGATTTTGAATATCGGCAACACGATTTGCTTTAAATGTTTTTAGCAAATGTGGTGAAGTGTGAATCCAATGTCGAAAGAAATTCTCATAATGACAATGGTTTGCGTAATAAGCTTAGCAAGAAGTTGCGCTCCAAACAACTTGAGTCGTGGAAGCGAAACTATTTTCAATGGCGCTACACGCGATTTCGCATAAAATAACGTTGCGCTTATGTTTCCGGTAGAATCCGTTGATCTTAAATAAATACATGCTCCGTAGACACACTCACTTGCGTCACAGAAACCGTGCAATTGAACGCTAATTACATCATTAATTAAGACGTTTCTTTCGATGGACACGTTATTCAAACTGGAAGTTGGTCACAGAATTCCATCCAAGCGGTAAACACGCTGTTATGAATTGATTCATCCCAGTATAATTTTAATTGCCAAAGTCTTTGCATGATTTGTTTTGCGTATAAAATGACTGGTCCCAGTAGACCTGAAGGATCAAAGATTTTTGCAATTTCCGATAGAGCTGTTCGTTTAGATTTGATCAATTTTTCAGCTTCTGGCTTGACGATGTACGTTATGGAACCGTTTTGTGCATTCCAGATAGTACCTAAATTTTTCACGGATTCTTGTTTGTCTAAATGACAAGCATCTAATTAACAATTGGGGATTATATTTTCTTCGTTTAAATCGCGTAAAGTCTGTCTCTGATGTAATCTTTTTGTTTCCACGCTCGTTACTTTCGCGAAGAAGGATTATAGGATTTATTGAATGAAATGTAATATATATTGATGATGATTTTAACGAGCCTACCTTACTGTTTGAACTTTACTGGTGTTGAATGCTTTGGATGGCTGTCTTCCTGGAGATAAAGGCTGCTTCCTTGAGACTATTTCTGAATAGACTGTTGGGAAAAATCTATTCATTACGTTTTCAAATAGATATGATAAAATTCGTACAGTCACTGTTCACTGTTGAAAAGACAACTGATGTTCTCTGAGAATTTTTGAGAAATCGAAGGTGTAGAATGCACTTGCAAAATGTCCTTGGAAGGGATAGCAATCCCTATTGGACAAAAATAATTTGTAGTGGGAAATGTCGTTTACGCCTACTTACGGTCAATCCCTACCTTCAATTTGCCTGGTTTGCACATTTTTACCTAGAAGCGATTAGAAATTTGTCCCGTTTAGAGGAGCCTCGAAATAAAGGGATTAAGAGAAAACGTGTTATAGTAGCTCTGCCCAAGACTTACAACAATAAATTTTGAAAACCAAATTTCTCTTTTTGAATCTAGCTGTTTGTATACTAAGGTCAGGCCTCATAAACATATAAAACTTGAACAGCTGTTCTTCAAAGTGGCATTTTAGGTTTCAAAACATAGTGAATCAAATTTAAACATAGAAAGTATTCAAAAATATAAATTTCAACAACACTACATTTATAAGCGTCGCGACAAATATCTTGAAGAATAAGTTTTAATGAGCAGTTTTACTGAACATCCTGCAAAAGGTTGGTACCAATCCTTATTACTAAACAAGTTTTACCATTTTCGTTAGTCTATTTTGCTTATAATAAATGATCAAAGTTTGCGATAATGACACATTTTGGCAGGCATTTACAGAACATTTTTCCTCTACTATTTCAACTATAAATCCAAAATATCATTATGGATAATAAATTTAGATCACCCCTAATCGCGCAGTTGCTCTTTACTTAATTTTAAACAAATAACTTTGAGTGTTTAATTTATTTTTTAAATGACATTCTATCGCCGTTTTTTGCACGCTCACATGTTTTTAACTATTTCTTTTGGCTTCACAGAAATAATTTATTATTCTTAAAATACACGAATGAAATCTAGAAATATAAGAAATAATTATAGACCAACTAAAATTTTTTTCTAAAATTTGACCGCAATCGGTTCCAGGTGATCATTGATGGAGTGACCCTATATGAGAAAATTGCTAAAAACAATAATAGATTGTGTAAACTTATTTAAACATCTGCTTATCACCGTAAAGTGGTATGTTATGCACGAGAAACAATTTGCATTAAAAAACCCTAAAAAATTATAATTAGCGCTCGATTCAGCTAACATTGAAGATTCTGATTAAAATTTACAAAAGCTTTTTTTTCCTATAGAAAATACGTGTTAAACTTCATGGGGCTTGCGTTATCTCTAAATATCATTTTAAAAAAGTGCATTTATTTTTGTGTCGATTCGAACAAATTTCCGACCGGTATTAAAAAAAAAATCGAAACACAAGTCCGATAACTTGCCGTCCGATAAGTGTACACTCCACTTCAGACGTCATCACTCGTACGGCACGCACACTAAATGTGGTTCTCCCACTACGTGTGATATTTTGCTCACGATTTGCACCCATTATTTACGCATGCGCGCATCTAAGATCGTGCTACTAGAGGGGGCATCCGATAAGTCCGCAATTCCTGGAATTTTCAGCCCCTTCAGCCCCACAGTCGTGCATTTTAAGAATAATAAATTAATTTTATTGAGACAAAAAAAGTGTTGAAAACATGTAGACGTGTAAAGAAAGTTAATATAGAATTAATATAGAATAACTAATATAATAACTAATATAGAATGTTAGAGTAATCATTTTTTTTTGTGATATTCAACTTATATATTATAAAAGTTATTAGTTGAAAATTTCGATGTTAATTCAGTTTCTGAATGAGAATGAGCCATGGCCATTAGGATGGTTCATAAAAATATTGTTTTTCTTTTTCGGTAATTTTCTAATAATCATTGGTGACTCACTTATCGCTAATAGAAGCTAAAAAATTTTACTGTTAATTACCTAAATTTGATCAATTTTGATGAAAGGAGCAAAAAGCACAAAATTCCACTCAATTCGTTACTCATTCCGACATTCCAACATTTTTCTGATAAGAACAGTGTAAATTGTTCGAATGTATGATGGTTCTGATTATATAATAACTTTAAAAATAAAATAAGAATTTTATATAAAATAAATTATTTTTTCTGCCCCGTATTTCTGTATATTTCTATTTTATAAAATTTTATTGATTAATAAACTATTGAAACTTGTTAAAGAAAAATTTGTTTTAAAGTATTATTTCTGGTGCCCAGTTTAAAAAAATTTCATCTCATCCTTATTATATATTTTTTCTCTATTGTATGGGGAAGGTCCTAGAAATTTGGCAATATTTACAAAAAAAAAGGTTTAGGGGTACAATTATGTTTTATATTTATTTCTTCTGTAAAGACCATACTGATGGGTTTTACGAATATTAGGCTATCTTTCCGCTACGGATAAGAATTATGCTAAATTCATTTAGCTAAGTTTACTGGAGGAAAAAGTAACCTATTATTTTTCGAAACATTTCCTACGAATTCAAAACTCTAGTACATTGTATTACAGTTTTTAATGTAATTTAGGCTTCTATAACTTTCAAAGCAAGAATTTTTAAAAGATGTTTATTTCTTTGAACAATTCTACGTGTTTACTAAATTTCATTAAATATGAAGTTAGCCTACTTCTTGATGGCAACCAAACGATATCCTATTATTTATATTTAAAAAAATCGTTAACTGCGAGAATCTCACTTGTTCGTAAATTTGATGCTTGCAAACTCTAAAGTTTTTTTTTAATCAGAAAAAATTAAGAGAGTATTTTTTCACTTAGAGAAACAAACTGCCGGTATACGGCCGCCTAAAAATAAAAACAAGTTTTTTGTGAACCACCCTAATGACCATTATACATTTTAATAAAGGGCTGTCGATTTCGCAAGTAAATTCATTATTTTAATTTCATCGCGATTATAAACAAAAGAGTCAACAATAATACTAAATAAATATATATGAAAATTAAAAGTAACGATGGGAATTTCATAAAATTCGTAGTATTCTCTAAAAATTAAATACTATAATTTAACAAAGTTTTATGGATATTGTAAAAAGTATAAAATAATGTTATTTTATTGATCGTAAATAAATAATATTAATGGATTTACTGGAGAAATTTTCAGGCTTTTTGTAAAATTTATGAAATATGTAGGATTATGATAACGTCAGTACCATTTTCGATCATTTTTTTTTTCAATTTTGTCAGAAAATGTTTTTAAATTAAAATATATATTTACAGAATTAATATCATGAGTTTAAAAAAATTCACTTCCTACTCTCCACAACATGAAGAAATATTTTAATCATTTTTAGTGCTTTATCACATTTTTGATCGTTTTTAAAAATAATGAGGTTGGTTGCGTCCTAGCTGGAAAAACATCGTTGACACAAAGTTTGTATTGTAAAAGATTTGACAGCAATTTTCCAAAAATTTCGAACATTTCATAAAGATTGCAAGCAAGGGTTTTAAAGATTTGAAAAAGGTATGTGTATATTTCAAAAAGAGAGTACACCAGATTTCAAATATTTCAAAGACTAAACAATTTCAAATATTTGAATGATTTCAAACAAATGCGGAATATTTCACAAATATTTCAATGACTTTAAACGAAAACAAAGCATTTCACAAACAAAGGTTAAAAAAGATTTTATAACAATTTCAAAGGATTTAAAAAAGTTTCACAACGATTTCAAATATTTTACTAAAATTTAATAAGATTCCTGAAGATATCATAGAAATGTCAAGATTGAAAAAAATTGTAAATACTTCAAGAGATTTTAACGAATTCACAAAGATTTTAAGGATTTTGGAGACGACTTATTTTCGCAATAAATGAAGAATTTGCTTATTTATAATTTTGCTTTCTTTAAAAATTGTTGGCCAATGAAAAATGGAATAACTTATTTTTTACATTTATAACAAACGGTTATTTCATTATTTGATTTTTAAAAAATTGAATAGCAAAAACTTGACTTCTTAACCTGAAAACCTAGAAAAGACCCTTAATTTCGTTCCTAAGAAACGCTGGAAACCCTGTTTTATAAAACCCGCTAAATTTTTTAGGCACATCATTTTCCTTGCGGTGGCGTTTTTCCGACGGAACAGTTTAGCCTTAAATTAGTCATAACATGTGCGCTCACTGCATTTATTGTCTTAATCCATGATGAACTCATTCGGCTTAGCATACTGTTTAATTTCCGTGAACACATAACCGTGTGCTTCAACAAGTCTTGGAGTAAAGTTCCATCACGGAGGAGACATTTTTTTCGATCAATTTGACATTATCAATATTTGAATGTGTGATACTTCGACAATTTCAGTAGAACATCTTTTTTCTTTATATGTGACCATCCGCGATACAAGGGACCTAATGCGAAAAAAATCGATTTTCATTTTCTTACGTCAGTCGATAGTTCTAAGTTAATCTTTCATTTTCAATAATCAGAATTTGTGTAAGTGCCTTACTTTTCTTGCCATTAAGCTACAAACATAGTTATAATAAACGTACGCGGAGACGAAACGAGAGGTCTGTGAAAACCAGCCACGCTACTGACCTCTACTGGATGTATCCGAAGCGAAGAGATCCGAGCAGAGCTCACGGATGTACGGACTCGGCTACAATCGCCCGTCCTGTAAAATTCAGCTTTGAAGCATTAGGTCCCTTTCTTCGCGGACGTTCAAATACGATGTGTGTCCGTTGCCTAAATCTAACAGAAAATCAAAACGTTTTTCACCTGGGTAGATGCGCGCACTTATCACACCTACAGATATTAAATGAGATATTTGGATCCTAAAAACCGTTACCTGGGTTTACTATTGTTGTCTTGACTGTTAATCTAAAGCGCAGTTACAAATCCACGGAATTTAAGTAGTCTATGTTCTATTGAACTGACATGATTTACCTCAGAATTTCGTGAAATTATATTTTTGCCACTTTAATTAAATTAACAGCTTCTGTCCACTTATTCCGGAATTCGCTTGGTAGTTTAGTACAAAACAACCAAAAATATTTTTGTCTTCATTTTAATGTACGAGGTGTGTTCAAAAAATAAGGTGACTTTATGGTTTTCTCAAAAAATATTCATTTGTTCCTCAATATTTATGCTGTCCCCTTCAAAGTAATCCCCCTCAGATATAATACACTTGTGCTAACGCTTTTTCCAATCGTCGAAGCACTTCTGATAATCATTTTGTGGTATAGCCTTGAGTTCTTTCAGCGTTGCAGTTTTTATCTCCTCAATCGTTGAAAATCGATGTCCTTTCATGGGTCTCTTCAGTTTTGGGAAAAGAAAAAAATCACTGGGGGCCAAATCCGGTGAATATGGAGGCTGAGGCATGACTGTTGTGCTGTTTTTGGTCAGAAAATCTTTCACAAGCAACGATGAATGAGCAGGTGCACTATCGTGATGCAAAAACCACGAATTGTTTTTCCAAAGTTCCAGACGTTTTTGCATATTGCCTCTCGCAAACGGCATGGCATGATCCAACCGATATGCCAACATCTTCAGCAACTTCTCTGATGGTAATTCGACGATTTTTCAACACCATTTCTTCCACTGCTGGAACGTTTTCATTTGTTGTTGACGTGCTGGAACGTCCAGGGCGAGGTTCGTCTTCGACATCCTCTCGGCCTTCTTGGAACAGCTTGTACCACTTATACACATTTTCCTTACTCAGAGTAGACTCACCGTATGGAACTGTCAACATTTCAAGAGTTTTAGAGCACTGGATTGTATTTTTCATACAAAATTTAATGCAAACTCTTTGCTCCATTTTTTTTCGAAAGAAAATCGCCAAGCACACCAAACCCTTCTAACCTTTTACGCATCTGCCAGAAAAACATCACGAGCTATATAGTCAAAACTGTGAACATATAATCGTGACGAGTGTACCAACACAACAAAACAAAAAATTTTAAACTTGAATGTACGTAGCCCGCGAAAATTGAAAAGTCACCTTACTTTTTGAACACACCTCGTATAACCACACTTTTTTAAATTTTTAACCTTTATTTACCCGGATTCGGTCAAACTTCGCTTTTCTGATTTATAGAAGCCATTAAACAGCTCAAGTTTTTTTTGTAATATTTAAAATACTAGTAATTTATTTTTTATTTAACTATGAAATAAGGTATTCGAACCCCATTTTCTTTCACTAGCGTGGAGAGTAGATAATATTTGGGAGTTAGTAGGAAAATGGACTTTATGGTCAGTATGAATTTATGTACAGCAGCGATTCTCAAACTAGTCTCATTGTCATGAGATTTAAGGCTGTTTCAATAACTAAAATCCTAAAGACATGGTTCAATTTAATTCTAATTATCTGAATCATTTTCCTGATGTAATTTTAAGAAAATGGAAAAAAGTTAATGAAAATCGGTTAACATTTCGCGTAATTAAACATATCTTTAAGAACATGCAAAATTACAAAAACTGTTAACTGGCATTGAAGATATTAACCGATTTTCTTCAACTTTCTTTTCATTTGCTTAAAATTAGATTAGGAAATTGATTCAACTAATTAAAATTGAATGTATTAACATTTTAACACATTTTAATTTTTATCAACCGGTTCTAATTCTCTTGTGTAAAGCATGTATCTTCCTGCATGACCGACAATCAAGTATGCCCCTTGGGTTCTAGCAGAGGGAAAAAAATTGTAGGGTGGCGGCCCTGCCCCTCCCTGAAAACTGCACAAAAATGTTGGAAACCGCTGATGTACAGGGTCATATAGCTGGATAATTTATCGGCATTTTGAGCCCAGTACTCTTTTAGGTTCTCAAGACTCCTAACTTTTAGGTTGAAAAACGAGTCACTGTGGTATTTCTGAAATTAGAACTTCAAAAACCCGGCTTTTAGGAATAGCACATCGCAAGTTGGCCAGTGCCATAAGTGCATGTGTTATACTCTTCAAAAATGAAATATACCCCGTCCGTCCGATTGCTTTCACGGCATGAGTACAGTGTCAGAAAAATCAGTATAGATCCTGGTATCATCCCCCACTCAAAGCCAAAAATCTTCATTTTGAATCTGACTTTAAAAAACGCTTAATATCTCCTAAGCTAGAATCGGCCATAAGGGTACTTGTCATGCGAATAACCACGTTTATTATTGAAAAATGTAATTTTTGTAAATCATGCAACAACCATATTTAAAAGATATAAGGGTAAAATAAAAAGAGCATTTGTTACAATTCATATTGCTGAGTAAGCTATTTGCTCACATTCTATAAACAATCTTTTATCCCAACACTTTCTCTTAGGTTATTCAAAGCTGAGCGGTGGCTATTCCTCTCTCCGATTAAACTTGTGAACAAAATTTGACCTATATATCCATGAAATGGGATATCTCATTTCCGAAGTAGCTCTTCGTGCTGAATACGAATCTGACCTTTATTGTAATATTCAAATCAATTTTTTGCGAAATAAAATATTTAACCACATTTTTTCACAGGTGTGAAAAGCAGATAGTATATGATTGATAAATGTAATTTTTATAAATCATAGAACCACCCTATTTAAAAGATTTATGGGTATACGAAAAAGATTAAGTGATAAAATTTTGATTGTTGATTTGCTCACTTTCTATGAACAATCCTTTATCCTTACACTTGCTCTTGGCCTCTTTAAAGCCGTGCAGTAATTATTCTGCTCTCTAAGTGCACTAGTAACAAACGGTGACATCCAGTCTGTTCTATTAACGAAGGTACGCGTTTTCTCGCAAAGTTTGGAAGATTTATATTTTTTTCTTGACAGTACATGTAAAGGGCTATAACGCACTCACCTATTAAACTTTCTAGTCTCCATTGCTGTGCAGAATAGCCTGAAACCTCCTCGGCATGCTCTCGACCAGTTTTCCAAATCGTGCAGATACGGCTCCGATATTTTTGTCGTTATCTTCTCGTAAGACCCAATCTTTATTTTTATGCCCAAACATGACCCAGACATGAACCTTTACTGGGTGTTTTACGTTACAGTGGATCAAGCGCTCACCGGGGCCAGAACAAGTACATTTTACAGGATTCTATACCCAAAAATATGTTTCGTCTGAGAGCACGACGTTCGACCAGTCACCATTGATATTTTTTGTAGTTTAGGCCATGCGTTTTTCCACTTAGGTTTCCGAGTATAGGAAATTTAAGTAGATTTTCGTAAGTTCAAGAGAATTTGCGTTAATCTCGGCTAAAGATTACTGAAAGTAAAGCGATTATCACGAGAATAATTCAAACTGTCGCAAAAATAAGGAAGTCCATGTACCATGTAACCGCTCTTGTTAAACAAACAATTCGCTTGCACTAGAAATGTGATTTGTATTTAAAAAAAAGGTTGACCGAAAATCGGAAATGCCTAGTGTTTAGGCAATTAACTGAGACCGAAAATAGAGCACGTAATACTATATCGAAAATGACACGTCCCATTGCATAAATGCATAGGCTACATATTCTTGAAAGCTTGAGGCATATAAATAAGTCTATAAATAAATTTCTATATTTATGTTAAAGGTGAGGGACGTCGCCTGGGCACCAGCAGTGGGACCGTCGAGAGCAGCTCTAGCCTCCTGTTCCCAAGATCGTCGTGTCATCGTTTGGACGTCAGTCGATTACGCTAGCTGGACGCCTAATGTCCTCAACGTTTTTGATGACGTAATTTGGAACGTCAGTTGGTCTTTGACGGGTGGTATTCTGTCTGTCAGTGGTGGTGATAACAAAGTTTCACTGTGGCGCGAGAATTCCGAAGGACAATGGGCTTGCATTTCCGAACTCAATAAAGGCCAAGGAAACCTTAACAATGCCGATCAGCGTGCTCTTTAGGGTAAAAATTGGAAATTGAAGTTTTCTTCTCTCTCTGAAAACATTACGAAGAAGCAAGCAAATGGGCGGGTGTTTTAATAGTACTAATTTCTAGAAGTCAAGATAGTTAACCTTGAAGTGTTTTGGTCGATAACGTTTTAATAACTATTAGTTATTCAATTAGTTATTTAATTAGATTATTTGTGTTTTGATTTTCTTCATAGATAAACGTATTATTTTTTCCTCGTGTATAGAAGTTCTCTCCAAAAACTAGCTCTCAACTATCTTGACTCTTGAAATCTAGCATATTTATATAAACATATAATCATTATTGAGAAGTTGTGTAATATGGTAAAATCGAAGACAGTAAGAAAGATTATTCCGAGATACTGTATGTAAAAAAAATTTTTCGTAAATGAAAGCTGATACATACCTTCATTAATGTAAAAATCAGAAAAAATTGTACATTAGAACAAAATGAAAAAATCCTTAACAATAAATTCTGGCAATTGATGTGCAAAATAAAAATTAGAGATTTTCAATTTTTAAAGTAATTTAATATTAAGAATACACGTTTTTAGTCTTGCGTATAGAGCGAAGCTGTAAAAACAATATCACGCTTAATAGCAGTCGAAGCTTCTTCCATTTTCTCTTTCAGAATTGGATTTCCTATTATAATAGCAGCGTTTTTCACATCGCGAAGAGTTTCATTCAGCTGCTGAATACATCTGACGATTATGCCTTCCTGAACGTCAGTCAATTTCATTATATTACCAAACGATTCCGCTTTGGCCCATTGATAAACTACGTTTACGAGACCGAAACTTAAAGGTGAAGCTGGTATCACGCTGTATTGCCTTTCCATTTTTTCTAAATCCTCGAACTCTTGTGCCACTACATTTTGTAACTGTTGAAATATTATTATTTATTCATAGAATCTTTACAGTTTAAATCAGACTGCAGGTCGGGTTACACCAATGAGGAGCGAGCTTTAGCGACCACTTGTACGTACACACTATCTTAAAGCTTGGAACCCGTACAAGTGTTCGATAAAGCACGAAGCTCGCTTCTCATTGGTCGATTAGTCTTAACTTTAAAGCTCTTTTGTGTCTAAACTAAGCTTCGGACACTTTTTGCAAAAGAGGTTTAGAATGGATTGTATATGTGGTGGGGCACCTTCTGACAAAGTCAATGAACGCGTCCTCGGATCGCGGATAGACGTTCCCTATACCAAGGGTTTCTGCTCAATATGGTCACAATAATTAATACCTAAGCAGTGGCGGAAAATTATTCAGGGATTTACCCGAAGGAAAAACCCCTAAGCAGAGGCCTAAAAACCGTACAGAAATTTAAATGGCACCTGTACGAGGTGTCTTAAATGGAGACATAACGATTCAAAACCATCGAACGCGCAGAACACCCGAAAATTGGTCGGGAAAAAGTGCCGATCACCCCAGAGTTCAGGGTGTTAAAAATATTTTAGATGGAAACATAAGGACGAACTGGCGAAACGCCTACATTGAGTTGAGGAAATAACTCAAGCATAATTTGCTAAACTGCTACGATGCTAGTATTATTCCTGCTTACGAAGGCTAATGGCGCCTATGCACACTCTGTGGTGCCAGAAACGCCCAGAGCTTCAGAATGGTTTCACATCAGTTATTGCGAAATCAACATACCTACCTCTTGAAAAATGGATATGTACACGGAATGCTTCCCCAACCGCTGCTTGACGAAGCTGCCGACCAAGATGAGGAAGCTACATTAAGACTAACCGCTGAAAGTAGGCACCTTCTGAGAGATGATAGCGATTTCAAGACAAGGAGGAATATTGACATGCAGATTCCTCCTAAGCTCCAAGATCTAGGTGAAATTGATACCTTCTTTCGTGAGGATATCACGGAGGAGTCCGACCTCTGGACAATCAATTATTTAGTTCATGGTGATGCAAGAGCTTTGGCTGATTCAAATCGAATGCTCAAATGGACGATGGATCAAAGGACCAAAATTAGCTTGCATTAACTGAACAAGAAGATTGGGTGGGCAAGACAGAATGCGTCTCGTGTTCATTGTTTCATTGATTACAAAACATTTGGTAGACCATTAATGGAAAGTGTTTGAAAGTTCGACCAAGAACTAAGGATCTTGAATCACATACTGAACAAGTCAAGGCTGCTGGCAAGCAAGCAGCATATTGTTGACAAAATGCGGGTTTTATCTCACGTATGGAGAAGAATACCGAAGAGGACAATATGGATTAGGGAGAATGAACAGTTTCTAGCTGGCCCATCGCGTTTCTTGATCAATCTACACGTTTTTTTCCCTTCAAAAATCCACCAAGCCTCAACGAGGTAGTGACTTTTTGGAAAGAGGTATACAACATCCCAAAAACACTGTAGTTGAAAAAAGATACTAAGAATATCATCCTCTTCAAGGAGCTTTGCGAAAATCTCATAAAATCCGAGGAGAAATTTCTATCAATCACTTCCGAAGAGGCGAAAAAAGCAATTCCACAGTGGATGGTGATACGACGCACTATAATCCTACCAAAAAAGGCGACTTGTCGAATCCAGAGTATTGCAGGCCAAAATATTAGTTGAACACGCTGTATAAGATCTTCACAAATATCCTTAACAACAACAACATTTTTCGAAGAATCTAGCTGATGTGGAGAGAGATACACGAACAACGTGACTGGCAAAAGGTGTTGCAGGATGCCGAGAGAACCTGCTAATAGACAGGTGTGTCTGCACTTTGCAGCAGCCTATCTGTGCGTTTTGTCAATAGCCTAGCTGACTATCGGAAAGCTTTCGATTCAACCTCTCATAGAGTTATCATCTGTCTTTTGGAAAGCTTGAAGGTTCATCCACACGTACTGAGATGCACATAGATATTGATGCCCCTTTGGAAAACTAGATTTACTGTCTCATCTGAATATTAACGAGTGAAAACGAACAACGCTACTATCCAGCAGGGCGCTTTTCAGGGCGATACCATGAGCCCTATGCTCTTTTGCATGACACTTCTGTCTCTATCTTTAGCACTACGAAATTCTTCTGGATACCTATGTGGTGACGTTAATCATCGCGAGCATAAGATGGCTCATGTATTTTATATGGATGACCTGAAGATCTATGCTTCTGGTGCAAGCAAACTTCGAACTGCTCTAAATTTCGTTAAGAAGTACACGGCAGAGATTGAGGTGAACTTTGGATTGGAAAAGTGTGCCAAGATTCATCTAAATAAACGAAAGATTATTGACGTTCCAGATGACCCCGAGTTTGCGATTATAAACGTTATGAGACATCTTGACACTAGAGAGTCCTTTGTATACCTGGGTGTGCAGGTACAAGCATCTTCTTCGACAGATTTGGTCTTCAAATCTTTCTGCTTAAACAAGATATCTGCGAGTAACATTCTTGCCCTCTCGGTTTTACTTTACTCGTTTGGGGTTGTTTAATGGACGAAGAACGAGTTTGATTCCATTGCTATCGCCACGCGTAAGTTGTCCGAAACGAGAAGTGCCAAATTTTCTGAAAATAAAATGTTTGGACAGACGTCTTCGTTGCACACTCGAAGCCTGACATCGTTCTCTAAGACTCCGAGAAACGAATTATTTTCATGATCGAACTCTTGGCTGCGGCTGATAACATCACCGTCAAGGATAAGGAAAAGGAATAAAGGTATCGGAACTCTAGAAGGGAGTTGCGTCGACTGTACTAAAAATCTTCGGTTAAAGTAATTATCCTTGTGATCGGCGCTCTTGAAGGTGCGAAACCGTCTTCTACGTAACGGATACAATAGGACCATTATACGACCTTCAGTCGGTAAAATGGGACTTATACAGTAGGTAATATTTACGGTAGCTAAGATGCGAACTTTAGACTGATCATAACAAACTATCTATTTTTATTTTATTATGTTGATGAAAAAAGTTTTACTATTACAAATCCGCTTTTAACCTTCAAGTTCACAAGAAAGTTTGACATCCAAACACACACACACGTGCGCGCGGACAGTTGCTTAAAACATTATATTCGATATTTTTTAAAGAAGGAACCTTTAATTAAACAAATTAAAATTTGTTGAAAATTGTTACTAACACCAAGGTTTCTCTCTGAGGAAACAAAACTAGTTTTCTGGGATGTTTTTTTTTCTATGCGTAAAAAGCTAAGTACGTTGAGAATAAATCAATGGGATGAGTGTATGACTCATTTGAATCCAATGTAAGCAACCGTGCAAATTTTTTGTTATACCTTTAACTGACTTTATTTTCCTCTAGAATTTAAGAAAAAAAGTGTTTAAATATGCTGTTAAGTTGCTGCAATTCTATAGAAGTGTACCTTTAAAATGAGCCCACTCAAATTGAAAAGTGTTATTTCGGACATTACTAAAAATTTAAGAAAATATTAGCATTTCACTATTTTTACAATGACTTCTTAAAAAAAGGACAAAATGACTTCATATTCGGTTAATTTTATTCAGAATTAGGATAGCTTTAAGCTCATTCAAGAGAAAAAAAATTAACTTAGAATTAATAAAATTAACAAATATTAAATTGTAATAAATGAGTGTCCAATAAGGAGCACTAATTTTTCTCTTTTCGAATTTATTTGATGTCATCCCCCGGTTTTTTCCGAATGCCCTGAAGACATCGCCCTTCAAATTTAAATAAAAATTGGTTATCTGAATGTTTCAACTTTTTTCAGATAAGTCGTCAAATGAATGTATTTTCTGGACTTTATGCATTCTTTAATAAATTATAATGATAAAATAATTTGCTTAGAAATATTTACAATTATAATTATGTTATTTTACATTCAAACAAAACAAAATCGTTTAAACATTTAAAATTGAATTCGGATTTGGAAAACGGAGTCGCTTAAGACCCTCAGTCACATTACTGTGGGAATTAGAAACGGGAAGTCAAAATGCTTAATTAGTACCGACTTCTTTAAGGCATTTAACTAAACCTACTACACAAAGCCCTCTAATTAAAATGGACAGAATGAAAATGCCAACCAATATCATACAAATTATTCCGAACTACCTTCAACACAGAACCGTTGCAGGGAAGAACCTTAAAATCTTTGGAAAAATCACCCGGTATTATATGGAGTTCTGTAAGGTTCGGTTACTTTTAATCTATATATGGCCGATCTTCTAGTCAAATGAATTCAGCAAAAAATTTTTTGCAAAAATAAGAGCTGAATGAGTCGCAGAGGAGCTCAGCAAACACTAAAAAAGTGGGTTCTCAAGTGTAACGAAAACGCAGGCCATAATTTTTATACAGAAAACTCCTCAATGCACCCACCTCCAAGTTGGCGGGGACAACATCGAATTACAGAAAAAAATTAACTGCTTGAGTATAAAACTGAATAGAATCCTGTCTATGAAAAATCCTGTAGATAAAGCCTGTTTGAAAGCAAAAAGTGCTGCATTCGTACTTAATCAAATAATTGGTAAACATAGCAGAACGGATGAGGAAGTTGAACTCCTTATTATCGAAGAATGCATCAGACTAATAATAGAGTATGGAAATATACAAGTAACCAACAGGTAATCTCGGTTAAGAAACTAGAGGTGACATTCAGAAACATGGGACCGTGTCAATTTGGACACACTAACCATCGTTTAACTTTTAAGATATCAGAGAGATGCTGCCCTGTACCTAACGCTGGGTTAAGTACGCATCAATTTTTAACACAGTCATAAACAATAATGTTTTGAATTATTTTATTTTTTAAACAAATTATTTTATTATTATAATTAACTAAAGAACGCATAAAGTTTAGAAAATACGTTCATTTCGCGACTTGCCTGAAAAAATGTTAAAACAAATTAGGATTGTTTAAACAATCGAAAATTAATTAATAGATGAATGGGTATTCTCAAATGACCGATTAATGATTATATTTGAAAAAACTTTCAAATTGCGTTAATAAACCGCCACATTAAGAGAATTAAAATTTGACACTTATGGGATTTTCTATGTAGAAACATAAGATTGGCTTAGTCATTCAGCCTCAAAATTTATGACTGATTCTTACTCTGACGAAGTCTGAAAAATATAATAAAATACAGAATTATTTACTACATATCATCGCATTTAAATATTAGATTCACAAAAAGTTTACTTTTTCCCATGTTAAGTCAACGTAAAATCTGCATGGTCTTTCTGCGATCACTAAAGATTACCATATTTTGGCTCAAATTTTGAGATTTTTTGGGCGTTTGAACAAAACGGGGGGGGGGGGGCAGAGAGCTTCTAAAAAAAGTCCACAAAGTATAAATAAGAACCACCCTAGTGTCCACGTACTAAGTGCCATTAATTTAACTAAATAAATTTGAATAGTTTTTTGTCTGCTATTGAAAACAAACAAAATTAAATAAAATAATGAATTTGATGTATCAACCTCTTTCATCCTTGGTGAAAGATCATCGTTTGTTACTTCTGTGCGTTGTTGAAAAACTAAAGATGAAAGCAATGCAGCTATTTCTGGAGGACTCCAGTCGGTAAGTATATTCTTGAATACCAATTCCGTTAAGAACAACTCATGCGTTCCCATTTCCAAAGCAACCCTTCCTTTTAGTGTCACTGTAAAAAAGAATTTTTACTAGAATATTAATTCAAATATACTTTAAACTTCCATTAAGGGCATATGGTTACGTGACCAAGCAAAGTACCCTTATTTTTGTTGAAGTTTTGTCTAAAACAGAGAGTGTTTTGTACTGAAAATTTGGCAGATTATAAAGTAGATACGAAAGGAGTGAAATTAGACCTTCGTTTTATAGATTACTCAACAGAAATGAAGATGCCTCTATGTCTCCTCTAAATCTTATATCATGCTTCAACGTTTTAACGCTAAATCCAAATTATATTAAATAAAACCTTAATAAAGTTAAAATAATCTATTTGCAAATTATCTTATCTTACGAAACGTAGTGTGACGTTGCAAAATATTTGTAGCAAACCATTTTTTAAGAATTCAAAACTTAAAGATAAATATAGAGATGTGCATATATCGATTAATGGTCAGATTTCACAGGGGTATTAAGGTTCTCCATTCGGGTGATTAAAAAAACTTGAAATCAAAAAAATTCTAGCGTTGGAAAGTTTTGGATTTTGCAGACAACGCTTACATGATTTTTTCGCAAACCACAAGACATGTCCAATTAAAAAATGTAAGATTTAAGTATTTTCAGTTTTTAAGGTTAAATTGCCATTTTTATAAACCATAAAAAACTAAAATAATCTTTTACAGCTTTGTATACTATTCTAAATTGTTTTACCTGTAGAAACTTTTTCGCCTTCAAAATTTGTCACAATAATTCAATTCTTAAAGCATAACTAGGAGTTCACGTTGCGACATGCAGGATTTTCTGGTAGAAACTTACGTGCACTTTCTCCAAATCTTCAGAATATTAAGAAGACTCTTATGTCAATACCATCGATAATAATAAAGGCTTATGGTGGCGGCCCATGATAGCGTAAAACTTGGCGCAAAACGGTAAATTTTGATGTCACTCTATTCCAATATTTTATCTGGGGGAAAGTTTTTGACTCTTTTAGCTTTTTTCTTTTAAGTTTGTTACATTCCAACCATTTTTGGTCGAGTCAAGGTTTGGATTGTCTTATTTTCTTTTTTGGAATTATACCTAGATTTCTTGTCACTACTTGAATTGGTTTGGTTCTATAAATTTGTTTGACAAATTTTTAAAATATTCTCATCGAAGATCTCAACTGTAGGAGCGAACATAATCGTAGATACAAGTTGCACAGTTAGTTCTGTTTTCCACTTAAATTTGATTTAATTGTATTAACAGTCGTAAAATCATGGAAATCCACGGTAAGTTCACAAATCCATTAAACCTCACTTTTTGACACATACAAATTCCGCTTCTCTCATATGACCATCGTTTTTTCAATTCAAATTTTGTTTCAAAAATATTTCGTGAAAACTATTTTTTCTGATATAATAAAATAAAAAATGTTCAAAGAAATTAATTCTGACGAATAACAAGAGTGAGAGATTGCCGCCGATTGATTTTTTAAAGAGTTAGTCGTTATAATTTTTTGACAAGCTTATATGCCGCAAAAGTCTTCACAACATCTAGAACTGAAATAGCAAAAGGAAACTTGTAGACTTGTGCATGAGTTCTTTTAATCTTTCGATAATTTATAAATTTAAAGAATCGTGTGAAATATTACAGCTTAACCTCAAAAAAGTCGGTCTCATTCAAAAAGAAGGAAACCGATTCAATGTGACCTTGCTTGAAAAGGTCATTGCAGTACATGGCAGATTCGAAGCTGCTTGAGAAAATGAACGTCGCAAACCGATTCAGTTTTAACTTTCTGAATCTGCAAATGACATACGCAATTCACAGAATCGTCTTTTGAATGGATTATTTTTTCCTGGGTAGAGCTGACTCCTGTGCGTTTCATTCATGTCCAGAACATCAATTCGAACTTTCTGTGCACGAATGGTTTCTTTTTATCACTTTTGATTTGAATAATTATCAAACCTCCTTTCGCTCTTCCAGTATTTCCTGTCCTCATAGCTCGGCTGTAGATGATTTGATGTAGGGAGCTTTCAAAAGATAGATTCACATGTGAAAAGAGACGTGACCCAAGTTTCTCTGATAAGAATGATTTCATATGTGTTTATTGTTTCGTATAAGTCAATGGAACTGTTGAAAAGCCTCGGGGAGACGCGACCGCAAGTTACCGTTATTCTTGCAAACCCTTTGAAGATGGATCTTCGTTTAGATCTGCTTTCAGTTAGTATAAATTCGATTAGTTTTCAAGTTTCATTATTTTTGATATATTTATTTAGAATTTATTTAGAATCCTGATTGGAAATTTTCATCTCCCCCTGGAGTCTCTGCGTTTTCAATAGATTATATAAAACAATGGAAATAAAGTATCATACTTTAGTTTTCACATATCAAAATAGGGACATTTTATCTAATCCCGGAAAAAAGACAACAGATTCTTTGCTCTTTCATTTCATCTGTAGGAATTCTAATGACACTTCAGTATTTTGTAGTCTTGTTCAAGTAACAGATTTTTCTTCTCTAGACGGTCGAATTTTTCTTTGCATTGAACTATGTTCTTTCAAAATCTTATCACTCGCCTGCTTCAAGTCTCAGGGTGGCCCCATGTCAGGGAAGGCAGGAAATATCAAGGGGAAAAAGTTTGACAGAAATTGATATGTTTTTCACAATATTTTGAAAGCACTTTCTTATTAAATATAAATATTTCTTCAATGTACATTCTTTAAAAATAGAATTCGATTCTTAGTTTCGCATTTCTAGTTATTTATTTATTGATGCTTTTGTAAAATCAACTTTTATTTTTTTTAAATACCTCCTGCAATGGAAAAAAAGTATTAAAAACATAACGGCTAGATTTTTCTGCTATTTTTTTGCTTTCCAATGTGATATGGAACACTTTTGTAAAATCAACCCTTATTTTAAAAAGGAACCCGCTTTGCTGCAAAAACGTATTAAAAAAAAGGAAACTATTTAGATGGAAAATAATTACAAAATATTAACACGGAATCTTTAAAGCATAACTGAGTAGAAAATTTTCTTCACCCCTAATCATTAGAAAAAAAAACCCGGTATTTTTATCCGAATCAGGGCCCCAAGCTATTGTTTATTTCATCGTGCCAAAGTTTTAGGTAGATAGTTCAAAGCCCTGTCGCTGAGGCGCTATATTCGCCACACACACAAACAGACTTTGTGTTATTGATGCCTCCAGCTAGGCCGCACACAACCTCTTTCTTTTTTTTTTAAACTGTCACAAATGTTGTAAACCACTAAAAATAATT
>NC_046661.1:65503604-65512127 GCF_010883055.1 Belonocnema kinseyi
AGCTATCTAAGGATGGTACTATAGAACGCCACCTCAAGGTAGGCCTAGTGGCGCCATCTCTTGGTCAGGCCGGAAACTTATCAATCCACCCTCGTATGTTTCTTTCGCTCTCAAACGGAGACACGAATATGTGTAAAAATTAAAATATAATGAAAAGAATAAAATATTTTCAATTGAAACGATTATGACAATACATGGATAAAATTAATTTGTAAATTACTCTTAGTACTCGACAACCTTTACACCCGTGTATTTTTATACACTAGTTTATATATTCAGAGAAACAATTTATAATTCAACTTTTGGTTATACTTCAATATTACAAATAATATTGGAGTATAAATAAAATCCAAGTTTGAGCGTCCCTAGGGCTTGCGACTGCTGGTTCTCGCGCTGATAATGTATTTATCTCGCGCTTCGCGCTCGGTCTTTGTATGTTACCCACACTTGTGCACAGACTTTTTAAAACTAAAGGTCAAAGCATCGACAACAGTAATTCGGTCATTGTGAATTCTCTTTTGTTAAAGCTCCTTTGGTTTTAACGAACACATTCTCACCACGTATCTCGTGCTTCGATCTTAAGTTTGTCCCTCAAATTGTATATCAATTTCATAAATTTATATTATTACAATTCATAACATGCATTGACATTAAAACAGAAGTTGCTTTATTGTCTTGCTAAAAAAATTCACATTCTTTTAAAAAATTTGTTATTAAACATTTTATTGCCACTCGTGTGGTTTTTCCAGAAACTAAATTTGCTCATTCACAATGTTATTGTTACAATATAAACGTTACACATACGGTCTACACATCAGCTTTACCGTTTTAACTTCTAAATTATATCCCTAACCTCATCAGTGACCCAGACTTTGTCAATTGAACTTTCTACCGAAACTCAACCAGTTGTTATGATAATCATGCAGGGCATTCAAAATCAACAATCAATCTATTTATCTATTCTATAATTTTGGTAATTTTTAGTTTTGTGAAAAAACTAATTAGGATAAATTATTCGCATTTTTTAATAACGAACTTGACCTTTAGTTTAGGACACTAAAAGAATTACCAAAGGCCAATCTAATAGAATAATTTTTTCACAAGTTATCGTGCTCACCGACAGACAGACACACTCGTAAAAACCTGTTTTTCGGATTCATGGGGTCTCAAAAGTTGTGATGAGAGCAACCACGCATTGGGCAGATTTTTTAAAATGTAATGACGTTTTTCACGATTAAAACACAAACTACGCATCCTATCAAAAAATGACTAATAACAAATTTGTAGCTGTTTTTAAAACGCACAATCTTTGTCAGTTCATCTTTTTCGTATTTTGCATAGTTTGACCGAAAAATGTAATTTTTGAATTTTCCATTATTTTTTATGCTGTCAAAATTTGAATTTTAGATTTTTCAAGAAAATTCAAGAAGTTGTTATGATAATCTTGTAGGTAATTCAAAAAGTAAGATTTTTCTTTTAAATTTTTTTCATATCGTACGTTATTTGGCTTAAAATGTTCATTTTCGTGATTTTTTGAATTTTGTAAATGCTATATCTCTGGGATTTTTTGTCGTGGGGAAAAAGTCATAAAGATAAATTATTCGTCTTTTTGAATATCATGAATATCCGTACAGAGAATTTTTGAATTGAAAAATAGTGGTCTCAAAAATATTCAAAATGCGTTCACTTTTGGAATTTTTATCCAAAATGGCTGACTAACAAACTTGACCTTTAGTTTAGAACAATACAATAAAATGGGCGAGACTAAACGTAGAACATTACTGACATGTGGAATTTTGAACATTATATCAAAATATGGTATTCTTCCAAATGGTTTCCTTTTTCTTTGGACATGGTTACTATTCGCTTCTCAAGAAACGGTCAACTATCAAATACGAATAAGCTATTTTTATCAATCAACGAATTTTTCTTCTACGCTGCAGGAGATCCGGTTTGATTCCTTCACATATTAACTATAAATTTAAAAAACGAACATTTATTTTTTTAATGCTCAAAATTCATGTAAAATCAATGGTATTTTCTTTGATTTATCGATTAAAATCATACATTTAGAAACTAATGACATCGATTTTGCTATAAATGACAATATTTTTAGGTTAAATCAAATTGAAAATATTATTAAAAATATCCTTCCTGCTTGATTTGTTGTCCATAGGAACCATGTTTTCATCAAAATTAATAACATCAATGACCTACACGTTCACAATATAATTGCGTCTATTGAAATTGGTATTTTTTAACTTAGATGGCGAATCTCAAACTTTAATTAGAAATCAATGTTTCCATATCATTATGAATCAAGTTTCTTTTTTAAGATATCAAAATCGACCTCAATTTGAATGTATACCGGATTCTAATGTGATGCATGAGTTCAAATCAAGAAAGCCAGATGTGATGTTTACTAATGCTGATAAAGGCAACGTTACGATTGTTATATCTAAAACTGATCATTATAAAAAATGTCTGATATCCTAAATGATAAAAAACTTTATTCCTTATTCAAATTTGAATACACTGCTACTTTACACGACTGAAACAATAATTTATGGTCTCAATTAGAATTTAATCATTTCATTTCTCCTTACCAAGCTAAAGAACTCAGAACTTACTTAGTCATCTCACCAACGGTCTCTCTAAATTCCATAACCCTGATGCCCCCTAAGACTTATTATTTCCACTGTTAACGGTCCTTTATACAAATTATCTGCCTTTTTGTCCACAATTTTAAATCATATTATCGGAAAAAACATTTCACATGTCACACATAGCTTATTCTTTGTAAGAAAAATTAAGTCCTGAGATTTCTGAATTTACTGACATTCCACTTCATTGTTTTTCAAATTGCATTGAATTGTGCTTAAATTCCATCATTTTTAATTTTGGTGGCTTTTCTTACAAACAGAAAAACGGCTTAGCTATGGGTTCACCCATCTCACCTTAATCTGCCAATTTAGTTCTAAAAAACACGAATCTCACTGACTCTAAAATCTCCCTTTTCCAGTTCCTTTTTTCTTTCGTGACGTAGACGACATAATCACAGCTGCTCCTAAGGGATTGTTCATATATTACGTAAGACGTTTTTCTGTTGTTTGAATAAAGACGAAAATAATATTTTTATCAAGTTGAAAAGGACACAGCGATATAAACAAAAGAAAAATGTCTTACGTAATATATGGACGATCCCTAAAGATAATATCTGTATACTCTTTGAAAAATTAAATTCCTACTATCCCAATATTAAATTTACTATATAAGTTGAAGAAAATTAAAAAAATTAGTTTCTTAAACACTCTTATTATTAGATGTGATGGTTTTCTAAAAATTGATTGGTTCAAAAGAAAACTTGGTCTGGTCGTTACTTAAATTTCAACTCTTTTCATCCTATTTTCCAAAAAATTGGTTACAGGCCTTTTTACAGAATTCTTAGAATTTCTGATCTAGAATTTAGAATGAAAAACCATTAGTTTAATCAGAAATAATTTAAAAGATAATGGTTTCCCAAGCTATTTAATCAACAACTGTTTAAAGAAAGAAACTTCCCGATTATGTACCATTGAATGTGCTTCCAAATCCAATAAAAATAAAAAAATATCTTAGTTTGATTTCACAGTTTGTCCTTACATAAAAGGTTTTACAGAAAAAATTTAACAACCGACAAGCAGACGATTAGGTCTCTATTTTACGTCATACGATTTGTAGGAGCATCCTTGGGTTCTCCAACAAAGCCTGAATAGTATAATCACCTTCTTAAGGGTGGGAGGATTATCTATCCATATCCTGGTTGATGACACTATTATCAACCCACCTGAGTCCGCTACGTTCTTAAGGGTTATTTTTCATTGCACATTGTCATGCGAACTACGCTTTCTAAAAATAATTAATTGAGGCAACTAGGTACTCAATATTCTAAAGTGTTTATGTGGTACATGGCGGGGTTCTCACTTTGAAGTACTTCAGATTTTATTTCATTCTTTAGGGAGGAGCTGTATTGTCTATGGATGTCATGCTCTATCCATTAGTTCCGGCGACACCTACTTTCAGAAAATTTAACAAACTACACAATAAATTTTACGTGCAATCGGTGGTTACGGTATTTCAACATCAGTCATGCAGGCGGAACTGAAGGAACTCCCCGTTAAGTCTAGATTTCAACTACCATCAGATGAATTTTACATTAAATCTTTTCTTGCGACAAATCACCCGCTACACTCTACTGTTGAAAAATTATATTTCATAAAAAAAAAATGGCTTGACTCCATTCAATCTCGATAAGAATTTTTTTTTACTATTAACTTAAAAATAGGTTTAGCTATTCAAAATAGTAACGCTCCATAAATTATTTTAAAAAATTTTATCACAAGAAATTTCGATGATTTGTCCCACTTCTACACGGAGGGTTCGATATTTCCAGAATCCTTCCTGGGTGCTTCTATTTATTCCCCACAACCAAAGATTGAAATTAAAACAACGATTTCCGAACAAGCCTCTATCTATACTGCGGAAGCATGGGCAATTAGTGAAACAATTCAACATATTTTTGATAACCAAATTCCATATTCAGTAATTTTCTGAGATTCAAAAAGTGTGTTGCAAGCTATTCAAAGCTTCAATGCCGCTTATTCTACCTCGTACACTATTCACAAGATTTTGAATATTCTCTGCATAGCATCAAAAAACAAACACAATATAACTCTAGTGTGGATTCCTGGTCATAGGGGTATTCTAGGCGACAAGAATGCAGATAATTTGGCTAAACTTGTTACTACAGAGACAAACTTTCATGACATAAAACTTCCACACAGATATATTGTCAGTAGTCCTCCCACGACACCTGAATTCTGCTCTAGATACCTGGGGTAGGGTTTCGGATTCGGGGGGATTGTTCAATATTATTTTTAAAACTTTATTGACCCAACCAAATTTAAAAAACCATGGTTCTACAACTTTAAATTTAAGAGAAAATCGGTAGTAATAATTTCAATGTTACGTTCTAATCACTATAATTTACTGGCTAGTCTAACTAGGAAACATTTCATCAGTGATAGGAGTTGCGCTTCTTGCGGTTATCCTGAAGAGGATATAAATCACGTTCTATGGGTCTGCCCTAAATACACAGACTCTAGAAAATCACTTGAATCTTCCCTTATTAAGAATTATTTTTGTTTACCATTTAGTGTTGAACCCTTCCTATTCCATACAACAAACAAAGATTTTCTTTCTATCATTCAATTTTTCAAAACAAATAATTTACTTCTTTACCTTCTTTTCAGGCTCACAGCCACCAGGCGCTGTAATTATAACTTGTGTCCTTCTTCCTCTCGTACTTTGACTCTTTTACCCAACTATAAATCATTTTTATCGCGAGAAGTCTTGTCTAAAAGGCGCCATCTATTGTTAACTTCACCTACTGTCGCACGTAAACCATTTCACTACAGTGAGAACCAGTAATCAATTAAGTTAATGCCTAGATAAAAATAATATGAAAATAAAGTGTTTAACAGATCAAATATGTTGTCGGCAAAAAAAAATAATTTAAAAATACTTGAGAGAATGTTATTTAGTGAAAAAATATTTTAATATAAAATATCATGCTTTTTATTAACAAATTGCACGAATAATTGTCTTGTAGTCGGATCTTTTAAAGGATGAAAGCAGTTTTTGTACGCAAATTTTCTGCGAATGACTCACTGATTTTTTCAGTCCAAAAGTTTCATTCTAAGTCAAAAATTTTATTTTTTATAACAAATTGTGTAAAAATTTTGTTATATTTGTATATTCTTGCGGAAAAAATTATTATATTTTTAAACATTCTGCGAATGATTATAATGTTACCTGCCTATTCTATAAAATAGTTTCAGACTAAATCAACAACTCCAATTATGTCAATAATTAGATTTGTTATCATTAAATGAAACACATATAAACAGTTTATATAATTTCTTGCGAACAAATAAAATTATTACTTCAGAATAAACATTTTTGGTGGAATGAGATAATAAAGTAGGCTGTCCAGCGATCCTAAGAACCTGAAATTTTTCATTCATTTCTTTTAAACCTTGAAGAACTGGAAATCTCCTTGAATTTTTCACGACAACGTTGAATATGATTTTTCTTCGTTTAAAACATTTTTTTATTGAAATGTGCGGAAAAATTTTAATCTTTCAGTCCACTATAAAAAAAACATCTCTTTTTAAAAGAAACCTTGCTACTAAAAAGTTTTATATTTAACAAGATATAATTTATCTTTTTTCTTGACAGAATGAATAAACAAAATTGTAAGGCTCTTATTGTAGACTTTATTAATTATTTTATGGATTACAATAAGCAGACTTTAATATTATATAGTTAAAGTTGAAGTTATTAAATAGTTAAAGTATACATTTTTTGTGAGATTCAACTCACAAGTTTTAAAAATTATTAATTGCAAATTTTAATGTTAATTTATTTTCTGAATTAGAATCAGCCATGGCCAGACAAAGGATATTTCGATATATTTTTATAGTTAAAAGTTTTTAAAAACATAACAAAGTTTTCGAGGATCTCAAAACATTTTAAAAGGCGTGCACACCATATTTCAAAGTTTTCACAAAGATTTCAAAGTTTTCAGAGATTGCAAAAACGCATTTAACCAAACTTTAAATATTTCACAAAGATTCTAAAACTTTGAAAAGATTTCAGTTGTTTTAAGGAGATTTCAAGAGATTTTAAAATAGTCAAACAAGCCAGAAAAACGCGCTTTACGTGTCAGTTTGGATTAATTAAGGTCAGACAACTCAGCGGCGCCACTAACGAAAAACAAAATGTCATATAATGCATATCATTTTGCTATTTTCTCGGCGGCGCCCCGTATAAAAATCATGATATTAAAAAAACTGACTAGGTTCGATTTTTTGCTTTACAATGTGCTATATAAATCGCTTTTGTAAAATAAACCCATTTTTTAAATTAGCCCCGTAATGAAAAAAGTATTTAAAAAATGACTAGGCTAGATTTTTTGGCTATCTTTTTGCTTTCCATTGTGATATGAAACACTTTTGTAAAATCAACACTTATTTTAAAAGGAAACCCGCTGTGCAGCAAAAACGTATTTTAAAAAAAAGAAACTATCTAGATGGAAAATAAAATTTGGCTTTTATTTGTGTAATAACCTATAAGAAACCTTTGCTCTTTCTTTGCTTTGTCGGCGTTTTCTTATCTCCTTGAAATACAGGGTTGTGATGTTTCTGCTAATAAATATTCAAGATTCGAACTTATCCAACTATCGAACTATTCGAACTATCGAAACTCGTCAAATTTCGAGCTTATCCAGGTAGATAAGTCACCTGATTTTTCGTCAGACCCAATGCTTTAAGGTATGAAATTCTAGCACCCCCAAAAAATACCCTTGTCGTAAAATTGTCTGAATTTGATTGGTGGAAGAATATGTACATTTTTGGACAACTACCTTAGTGAAACCCATACAAGTTCAACCTTATCCAGAGGTAGATCGGTCACTTTTTTTATCGACTAAATGCTGTAAGTGGTCGAGTTTTAGTTACCCCAAAAAACTGTCCTTATCGTGAAGTTAGTTTTAATTTGATTGCCATTGTGTGACAATTATGTACAGAACGGGATGCATTTTTTTCTGAATGTGATTTGGGCAAATGGTTCTCATAAGTTATTACACAGATAAAAGCCAAAATGTGTTTTACAACATACATTTAGATCCCCAGCATCCCTAGTCATACAAGTGCTTTTTAAGGTTTTAACATTATTTCAACTTATCTCTAAAAATAGTTTTAATAACTATTAAAAACAATTATTTTAGAAAAGGTATGTTCTCAACAAATTTTCAATCATTCTGAAAATTTAGATTGTTCGTTATATAAAAATCATTTTTTCTCGTTTATAATTGTTATGCTTGAAGTTGTTTAAAAGCATTAAAAGAAGCATGGAAAAAACAAATTATATTTTTTGAATATACACACATAGACTAGAAAATAATGTTGATACAGTTTTTATTTTTGTAATGATTAACGATGAGAAATAATTATGCTGAAAAGTACCATGGTACTATTTTATAAGTAAATTCCATCTATGTCGAGATCGACTTTTATTCAATATGTGTTTTCATTACAGGATGTTTCTTTTTTTATATAAGGGTTAATTTTACAAAAGCGATTGATATGACATTGGAAAATAAAGAAAGAGCACAAAAATCCCAACAGTTAATATATACCATTTTTGGCATCAGTCTGCAGGTTTGTATTCGGATCAGGGCACCCAATCTGGTGTGTATTTTACCGCAACAAAATTTTGGGTAAATACTTCAAAGCCCTGTCGCAGAGGCGTTACATTCGCCATAAACACAAAATTGTTACGTAGGTTATAAATGACTCAAAATAATTATTAAATATATTTTTAATGGTGTGAAAGCAGTAAAAGCATTTTTAAACACATAACATCAATTTTAAGGAAATTTTGTGGATATTAAAAAAGTTGTAAAATAAGTTTTTTTTATTG
>NC_046661.1:65512227-65519889 GCF_010883055.1 Belonocnema kinseyi
AGCCTTGGAGGAGATTATGTTGAGAAATAAAAAAAAAAAATTCTTAAAAACGTTGTTTTTCTTGGTCAGGCCGGAAACTTATCAATCCACCCTCGTATAACCTCTTTATCTCATTGATAACGTATTGTCACTGAACGTCAAAAATTTTTTGAAGGTGATAAAAAGGTGTAATCTGTGTGTGAATAAAATTTCATGAAAGGTAAGCTTACTTTCAAAATTATAAAATATTTGAAGCGATTACTATTAAGCATATAACAATCAATATTTTTTCAAAAACTTGCTAAGTTTCAGTTGAGAGAAAAATGTATAACACGCGTATTGTTTAACTAACAGTTTATTTTCATTGAATTCTGCAAACTAACGTATATTTCTTTTAAAAAAATTTAATAAATACCATTTATATACATTCTTGTCGATCTTACCATAAATATTCATTTTAATTACTAGAATTGGTTTTAATGCCTTTTTTTAATTACAATGATACTTTTGGATTTTGGAGCTAGAGAACACAAAAATGACAAATTTCAAGAAATTCAGCTGCAAAGAATTCTGCGAGGAATTGCTATCATTAGGCATCGTCGATCATAAAGTCATCGAAAAATTGAAAGGTAATTTTATTGTTTACGTTTATTTTACATTCTCATTAATGATAGTGTAATATAATCGCTCAAATTTTCGCTCTCTGGTTTTTAACGGATCTTCACGTTTCGGTACTCACAGAGTCCGAAAATCATAACATTTTGTCGGCATCTACCTGTATGCTTACCTGAATGTTGTAGGCACGCTTACTTCACAAGGATTTGTTCAATCGCGTGAGTCATCGATGCACTTATTAAAAGAGGGAGCTCTTCTTAATATTTTGACACCAAAATCATGTCGATACACCTTACCGACTGCGAGTAAAGCCACCCACGCTTTAACTTGACAGACTGTATTATCGAATTCAGAATCGGCCACCTCATCTTAATTCGCAAAATAGAAGCATGCATGTTTTTTTCATATACTACTCAGAGGATGTGAAGAAGTATAGGTTTAAGAAGATTCTAAAACATTTCTTTCATGATTTAGAAAAACTGGAGTCTGACGAAGATGTCTTGATCAATCTTGATGGTGAAAAGTTCGTGCTGCGGACGACATTGACGGTGTTCTGTGGAGACGGTTTAGCGGAACATGATGTGTATGGACTTTTGGGTCCATCTAAAAATAAATTTGGTAGAATGTGCCTTATAACGAGAGCAGTTTACTAAATTCAGATGTGCTGCCCAAAGATAAACGAACTGCAGAAGTGTTCGCAAATCATCTCACTAGAATAAGAGATGCGGGTGCTAATATTCGTACTGTTGAAACTGACACTAAAGTTCACAGCGACTCTGCTCTTCATGAGTGAAAATTCTTCAGGATATATGACAATAAATTATTTGACAATGTCCATGGCATCTTTTAGGAGTAGGGTCTATGACTTTAAAGCTAATTATTAACAGTAACGTATACGCAGATATTTTGTACAGTGTACCATTCCTCATTAGTCGAATATCAGCATTTGATTATGGAATACTGGAGCAAAAAAACAAGCCATCCGCAAACTTAATACGCGCGAATATTCGTAAGGTAGCTGAACATACACTCCGCCAAAAAGCAATGCAGTTGTGGTGTTTCTTGCCAATATTTCCATTTCTGGTTGCTGATAAGGTAAATAGTGGGAACTGGCACATGCGTTTGCTGCTGCAGCTCCTCAACTTGATGGAATTTATTTTTGCATCGAAATCAACGAGAAGTCTGATGCCGTTGCTCTCCGAATGAAAGATTTCATCCAATACTTTAAGGTGCTTTTCCCTGATGTCAACTACATCAATAAATTCCATCACATGACCCACTATCCGGAATACATATTGTGTTCAAATCCACTAAGAATTACGTGATGTTTTGAATACGAAAGGAAACGTGGATAACTGAAAAAGAGCTCAAGTTGTAAACAACTTTAAAAACTGTCCTAAAACTTTTATCAAAGTCTGCCAATGCACACAGTGTGCGATGCGGGGACCTGGTGATGCGAAACCCCATTCTGTCATCATTCAAGGAGGGAATACGGTAAAAGTGGAAGACACATTAAGTTGTGCGAAACTAAAAGATATAAAAGATATAAAATCTATAAACGATATTGTCTAGTTCGATTGTCACGATATTCGATTTTGATTGCTATATGCGCGTGACAAGAAGCGACAAAGTCAGTTCGAGTAAACGGAATTCAGTATTCAGTTGGTCTCTATGTTTGTATCAATGCAAAAAGTGAAAAGGATGTCAACCTTCCAATATTTGGAACAATATCTGAAATTATCGTTGTCCAACAGACTGCAGTGTATTTGAGGTCTACAATTTGCAATATCGTACGCTTTGATTTAAACTTCAAAGCTGAATGTTTTAGCGCGTATTAATACTGAACTTAGTCAAGAATAACGGAAATTTATCAGACTTTTATATTTACAAGGTATGAATAAAGGCCGTGTTTAAATAAACAATCAATATTAAAAGAGGACCAAAATATTTTGTGAACTGTTAATAAGGTTTTTATAACTAGAAAGAGCCAACTTCAGACGATTTTTACTTCAGTTTGCGCCATTTCATAGTTTAAAGTCTTAAAATGTATTAATACCAATCTTATGCAATGCAATTTTTCTTTAGAAAATGATGTGGACGTGGACATTTTTCTTCAGCTAACGAAAGATGACCTAATTCTAATGCAAATTTTTAAATCAGGTCCACAAAAGAAGCTTTTAAAATTGATTCAAGAACAGTCAGTAATTAAAGTAAGTTGAGTTGAAATACTGGCAATTGTGTAGCAAAGCGTACTATTGGGTACGGCCACGGAAACGGCCTGGCGCCATCTGTTACCTAAAAGTGACAATTTCTTAGGGATAAATTCCACTTGTTTACATGCAATTGAACATAAATAAATTTATAATAAAAATAAGAGTTTAATCATCAGATAACGAGAGTGCCTGTAGGAAAGCTGATAAAAAGCTCGAATTAAAGAAAAAAAACTTTTGCTCGAGTTTATTAAACGGTTTAGTCGGAGTTGCGTTTTGAATTTCTCTTGGCAATGACATATCTCCTTTTGGATTACAAATATCACATAAAGTATTTCAATACTCTTCTTTTTTGAAACAGAAATACTATCTGGAAAAATTATTGTGTTAATTGGATCACTAATATATGTTTATACGATTTATTATTTTTGTGAACTTAATACTAGTTGTGAGATTTTTAAGTTAGAAATTTTAATTATCTCATAATATTTATGGAGTATCTTTTATTTTTATTTCATGAAGTATATTTTGTGAAAAAATATTGTTTAAACAAATCTAAGGTTGTTGAAAATAAGTAATAATTTACTACTTTACCGATTGGTGAATAATTGAAAATAAATTTATGTCACTTAACGATAATACAGTAATATCTTGGTAAAAAAAATAATAAATATTTCACTAGACTAATAGTAATAATTTTTAGGAAAAAACGAAATTTTAAAAGAAAAATTATTTAAACGAATTAAATTTGTTGAAATAATTGAAAATTAATTAATAAATATTGAGCATATTCTTAATTTGCTCTATTTCAAACATAGGTATATTCTAGTGTGCCAATTGCATAATTCCGGATAAAAGTACGATTGGTATTTTCATATCCTAAGATGCCTGTAGCACATTTTTATTTTTAAGTTCATAAAGTTAGAGTAAATGTTTACTGAAACCTTAAAAAATACAAAGTATCTATAATAGTAAATTTACTAAATAGAAATACTTATCAAAAGGAAAATTTTAAGCAAACCTGTATCTCATTATTTATTTGAATTTTTCGTAGTGAGTGCCCCGTGTCTCATTTATAATTTATAAATATTTTTAACATAAAGAAAAATGTTAGGAAATTTATAATTATAAATCTCTTTAATTCTTCTCTTTATAATACAATATATTTGTTATTTAATAAACACCTGTAATTTAACGTCGTATTGGGGAGAACTAACAAACGTTAATCTGATCACGCTGCACCGAATTCGGCTTATTCCCTTAACTTTCACTTCTGCATCCTTGCCACATGAATTAATACTAAACTTTTTCCCCTATTCAATGTTTCACGATGAAAATCGACAGAATAGCTTATAGCTTAAAATTCTGTTCTAATTAAAATATACATTGTCAATCCGCTTGTTGACATTCTACCGGCAATTTTTATGGTTATGTTCATAACCAACAACGAAACTAGAACGGGTTTGGCTGGAATGAAAAGACAATTTTTTCACTAAATCTTTTTGCAAGAAAGTTTCCTCTATTATTTAGGCTTTGGCCGCCGCGGGCGCTGCCTGTCATATCCGCTTAATTTCAAGGTCATGCCCGTACCCAATAACAGGAATTATTTTTCTTTTATAACAATTCCAAACTATTCTTTTTTGTATGTTCTTACAGGAGTATGTGATCCAGGAAAAAATTCGTTCTGCCACCCCTAATCCAAAAGATCCTTTATCGATTATTCATGACAATTCTAATGAGAGAACGGTCAAAGATAATCAAAAGCAGGTCTTCAATGTGGCTGTTTTCTTCAAAATTAATTGTTACAGGTTTTTCAGTAAGTATAAATTGATGGGATTAATTTTCACACCATAAATATTTCTTTGCAAAATGATTTTGAGCAACGATATACTTGATTAGGTGCATGGCTCAGTGAGAGATGCTCTTTTCAATCACGAAGACGGGTGTAACGTTATTAGCGCAATTCAGAGTGGAAAATTCGGCGAGAAAGATAGAAAACGTTTCGTGCGAGTCATAATAGCCAATCTTATTGAATATCACGGAACGTAGTACGTACGTAATGCTTTGTATTTTTACATTGAAATATTATAGAATAATTGTTAGTTATTTTATATTTCATTTTCAGCTATCCTCCATTTGAGGCTAAATGGAATTTTGCTAAATGTATAGTAGCCGAATTTCCAACTCTACGAAGTGAATATGGAGATAATGGACGTGTGAGTGATTAATAGATATTTAATCGATTCCGGCCTATAAACGCAACAGAATTATTGAGATGCAATACAATGTTTTCATTAAATTATATACTTTCAATATTGAATATTACACGAACATAATATGATCCGAGAATAAAAGGGGTTTCATAGAAGCCCACTCGTGGAATGCTAGCAAGTCATAACCCCATTCTGAAAAAATATCAAAGGAAAAATGGCCGAAATGATGAAAGTGCTAATTCTACTCATGATGTGCATAATGAATTGGAAGTTGAATTGTTTACGAAGGGAGAATAAAAAAAAAACCGTAAAAATATTACTAAATGTTAGTCTTTACAACGGCAACTTTTATGATATTTATTTTACTTCACTTTTTCAGATTCACTAAATGCAGTACAATATGCCAAGAGTTGACCAAAGAGAACAAATATCGGCGTTGTTAAAGCAAACTTTTAAAAACAGGCGCGATTCGATTGTAAAGGATAGTCCTTCTATTACAGAAATTTATGAGCTCTATCCACAAATGTTTGACTACAACGGTGAAATGGTGAGTATCAGGGTTGCCACTAAACTTGAAAACCGGGAAATGGCTAAGATTTTTTTCTGAAGCTTAAAAACAGAGGGAAATGCCAATGAATTATTTTCTGACCGTAAAATTCTCCTAACTCTTAGTTGTACAATTTTGGATGCCTTTTTCAAACCTGCTAATGAACTCCCTTTTCACTTTTGCTCTTTTCTTTTTAAATTCACTTTTAGTCTCCTTTTCAAAATATATAGTTCAAATTAGGAGTATGGAAAATTTAATACATACACCTTCAAATTTAAAAAATACTTTGCTTTCATATTTAAATTCATCAAAATTATATGATATAAAATATGTCCTTAGTAGTTCCCGAATTCATAATTCATAAGCGTTCAAAATTGAGTAATTTTTAGTCGAAATTTGATAAATAGGATCATTTTAAATTGGTACTGTTTGTATTTTAATAATTGTAAATTGATTCAAATATTACTATTTTGAAACTCGAAACCGAAACAGTTGCGCTTTTTACTTTAAATGAAACTGATTCCTTAGTGGCAGCCTTGAAAATTATACATAATTATATTTACTCGATTATTTATCATTTTTGGGACTCTTTAGTAGATTCAGTAAGAGTTCAAGCGCAAAATGATGAACATCAATTTTAAGGACGAATTTTTGGTTGTTTTTCGGCTTCTTATGCCTACTGAAAATTCCTATAGTTTCCTATTTAGGAACCTACATAGGATTCTACATAGGATCCTACATAGAAACCTATATGTTTCACCCATAGGTGCCACCCATAGGAAATGACATAGGATCCAATAAAGGATCCGATATAGGTTTCTGTATAGTATCCTGTATATGTTTCTGTATGGGACCATATCCAGATGCGCAGTAGTATTCTATGGCATCCACGGCTGCGCAGAAGTTTTTTTTGGTCATCTAGGAGCACGTAGAGACATACGTATCATTAGGTACCATGAGGTACCATTAGTTACGTACCATATTAGGATCCTACGTGATTTCTTATAGGTGAAACATATAGAATCGTATGTAGACTCCTATATAGGAATTTTCAGTTGGCATCTCCAAAAAATGTTTGCCTACTGCAAAATGGAAGAACGGCAAATTTATAAAGGAGCTCTAGCTACGATCAAAGATGGTAAGTTTCTTTTTTACCATAATTTTTTTTATAAGTTCACTTAAGAACTCATTAATTAATTTCAATCATTAATATATACATTTATTTTATGATTATAGACAACTTAAGGGCTCTTTCAATTCTATCGCAATTAATACCAAATATAAATTTCGTACTTGGTAAGCGAGCAAAGGAAAACAAAGTAGGAAAGCCAGCAAAAAAGGTTTATTCTACTTCTGCTATATTGTCACATTCTTGACACATAATTATATGCGAAACTTATATATTATGTATTTATTTAATAATGAATTTATGGATTTATAATAAATGTAAGTAATTTTTAATTTTTTTCAGTTTAAAGTTAATAAAGAACAAACAGTTCAAATAGACAGTGAAATGGGAACGCCACATTATCACGTTGAGTTGGAAGTACCGGATACTGCTTTATTAAGAATATTGCCAGTAAGATTTTTAATAATTTATAGCGAATAAGGCTTTTCAATAGATTATGTGTATAATTAATATCAAGAACTTACAACCATTACAAATATATGTGACAATGTTTCAGATTGGAACAAATCTAGATGATTATTAGGAAAGCGTGAGAGATGATGCAACGTCAATAGCAACAGATGCAAATCGATTATTCGATTATTTACAGGTGCCAGGTGATTTTAAATTTTTAACAATTTCACATTTAAAAACAGAGCGTAAATATATCTAGAAAGTAACCTCTTAAAATTAATTGATTTCTTTAATACCATTATAACTAATTAATCAGTTATATCAGTGCAGGGTTTTTTAAATTAACCCACAAAAAAGTGTGCTGGGACGTCCGTTAGCATGTTCGCTATTATTCCCCAGATTTTGAAGAGAAAGTCTTTGTTATTGTAGGAAAAAGCCAGGGGAATCTAACACTGATAAAATCGATACTAATTCCTAAGCGCCACACAAATTAAGTAAATTTGGCAAAATTAAAAT
>NC_046661.1:65519989-65521153 GCF_010883055.1 Belonocnema kinseyi
CTTTGTTATTGTAGGAAAAAGCCAGGGGAATCTAACACTGATAAAATCGATACTAATTCCTAAGCGCCACACAAATTAAGTAAATTTGGCAAAATTAAAATTTTGTTGAATAAACCCACACAAAAAAGTGTGCGGGGACGTCTGTTAGCATGTTCGCTATTATTCGCCAGATTTTGTAGACAAAATCTTTATTATTGTAGGAAAAAGGCGGGGGAATCTAACACTGATAAAATCTATACTAATTCTTAAGCGCTGCATAAATTAATCAAATTTAGCAAAATAATTTTTTTTTAAATTAACCCACAAAAAATTTTGCGGGGACGTCCGTTAACATGTTCGCTGTTATGTTAGGGGAACCTGAGACTTGCAAAATCTATAGTTTTCTAGGTATCCCATGTCCTTAAAATTTTATCTTTTTTTTATTGAGGATTCAACTATTTTCTTGATTTCCTTTTGTTTGTTAAAAATTAATTTATTAAAGGAAATGTTAATTATATCACAGTTTGTTTTTCATTATTTATAACATAGATATCTAAATTCGAATTTTTTGTCTCATATCGGAAAAGGTCTTGCATAATTTACTATAAACAAAATTTCATCGCTGAGAGATACTGCAAAATAAAATATAGAACTTTCCTGATTTCAAGTAGATTCTATCTTATTTTAAATACCCTTTTTAGTTGGTCAACAACTAATTTCTCACTGACCTGGTGATAATAAAAGTACTAGTACACCCCTATAGTATGTATGTGTTGCAGGAGGTTTTTAAAAGTTTTTATTTTTAAATACAGATTGTGATATGTATGCTTTGAAAGATAAAGATCTGATTGAAAATGGTAGTGAAGTGCCATTGATCACTATAGTGAATCAACTGTCATAATTCATTCAATCCCACATTTCGTAAACCATACATGATTTAAAAGCATATAAAACATTGGAAGCTTATACATACTATGTAGCTGTTTTGTGGTGAAGATAAAGTGCAAGGTGTTTAATTGTACTTTTTTGCTATTGATTAACATTATGTAATATTCCTGTGAAGCATGGAATTTGTTTAAATATTCCATTGCTGATATAAAATGCGATAGCAACTTATTGAGATTTTGAGGTTAAGATTAAATTGTACAATTCAAAAGCTATCTGCTCGCATTAAAAAAATGTATG
>NC_046661.1:65521253-65571847 GCF_010883055.1 Belonocnema kinseyi
ATTTTAATTTTGCCAAATTTACTTAATTTGTGTGGCGCTTAGGAATTAGTATCGATTTTATCAGTGTTAGATTCCCCTGGCTTTTTCCTACAATAACAAAGATTTTCTCTTCAAAATCTGGGGAATAATAGCGAACATGCTAACGGACGTCCCAGCACACTTTTTTGTGGGTTAATTTAAAAAATGCTGCTATAGATGTGTGTATGTGTGTATTTCGAGGTTATGTGCGTTACGATTCTCTCCCATAATTATTCTTGAGTGCTACCGACAGAATCGGTACGACAGAGACCTACATTATCGGAATGACAGAGAGCTGAAAAACGATCCTAACCTTAAAATAGCGAACATGCATACAATTTTTATTCAGCACAATAAATTTTGTTGTTATGATCTCTCCAGAAAGAGTCCGGGGACGTCCGTTATGATATTTTATAGCATCTCCGAATTCAGTTTTGAAAAATTTTCATCGTTGTGGAAAAAATCCGGAGGAACTGTACCCGATTGATAACATGTGGAAGTATCACATGCCCTTAACAAATAAAATTAATTTTCTATCAAAGGGACGAATTTTCAATTAAAAATATAAATTTTTCTCCTAAAATTGTACAGTTAAATTTGTAATAATTTTTTAACAAAATAGTTAAATCCTCAATCAAAAAGATCAGTTTCCAAACAAAAAGTTTAATTGTATAACATAATAGAGAATTTTCAAACAAATAGTAGAGTTTGCACCTAAAAAATATAATTTTTTATTAAAAATACGAATATAGAACCAAAAATAGACTAGTTCATTTTTTAGTCAAACGTGTTAATATTCAACAATAAAAATAACGCTTTCAACAAATTAGTTGAAATTTTACTAAAGTAGATTAATTTTATGATAAATAGTTGAACTTTTAACTACTTTTCAAGCTACTTTCCTACAAAAAAACTAATTTTTATCGAGATATGTGAACTTTCGAACAAATACTTGAATTTTCTACTAAAAAAGATCAATTTTTAATTTCAAATATCAATTCTCTATCAAAATAGGTATAATCGAATTTTATCTTACATAAATTAATTTTTTATTTTTTTATTAACTATGGTTAAATACCCAATTACAAGCCAATAAGTTTAGTTCAGCTGAGTTTTCGCGCGTCAGCCGCGATCTTCGATAAATTGATACATCGATAAATCGATTGGTTGCAAATCATGCCGCAGCGTTGCTCGCAGACGGCTGCCCCTTCGCTCGTGGCGAGCTTCTAGTCAGTACCAAACCAGTGACCATCTGGTAAAGGTGATGTTCCATCTAGCGAACACTTACCGAATTACCTGTTGTGGATCGAGGACATAAATTGTTGGTGCGTGAAGCCTGAATAATAAAACACGACATGTCCTTCTGAAACCCTGACTTAATAATTTTGCGCAAACCTAACCTCGAATTAGGAATAACCTCCTTTCGTTTAAAAAGGGGGAAAAAAAAACGTCGACTTATTTAACTTTGTCCAGACTGTCAGTGAAAAAGAAAAAAGATAAATAGAAAATCACTATCTAATTGCGAGAAGGAAGTCTCCGGCTATATCCAACCGAACGAGTGGTTGATCTCAAGGTTCTTTCCAGCAATTGGTACCCTACAAGGGTAAGTGCTCCACCCAAAAGAAACCTAAAACCTTAATCTGCTTCTGCTCTTCAAACTTCTGCAAGTTCGCTATTCTCCTTTCTCTTGGGCCTCTGCAGAGAGGATCTGGGATACTTCTTCTCATTTATTACTCTCGGTCCTATATTACTTCATTCATCTCTACCTTATGTCTTTTATTACTTTTCTCTTCTTCTCAATTCTCTGTCTCTGCAGAGAGGATCTGGGATACTTCTTCTCATTTATTACTCTCGGTCCTATATTACTTCTTTCATCTCTACCTTATGTCTTTTATTACTTTTCTCTTCTTCTCAATTCTCTGTCCTCTGCAGAGAGGATCTGGGATTCTATTTTTGTCTTACAACTTTTTCTTTTCTCTGTCAAGAGGATGGGGGATTTTTCCGAAAGGTATCGCCAGGTCCTTGCTTACCTTCAGGCAAACCCAGGGGCCTATATTCCCTTGTCCTCCAAAAGAAAGAAGAGGAAACGTGGAGATCGTCGGAACCAAAACAAGGAGCTCACAGCCAGCCAACCTTTGCCGGAGAACGTGCCGGGAAACCCCGACTAAGCTGTATTTCAGGAAAAGGTTCTCGAGGGGCTCAACTTTTCCTAAAGTCTTGATCAGATCCTACCAGACCTAGAAGGTTATGCTTCGCCCTCCGATCTATCCACCTTGGAGAAAGAGAAGCTTATTCGCCTCGAGGAAGTGTTGCGGGACCTAGGCGTCGATTTTCTGCCCGAGGGGACGTCCTCATCACCCTCTCAATGTCTGAGCCCACCTGCGGGAACCGCAGATCTTCATTCCGTAGGGGAGGAAGACCTACCAGAGCTTCGGGCCTCACCAATTGAGTTTTCTCCAGATAAACTCATCGAGCTGTCACCACCTAAGCTCGTTTATTTCCTCTCAGCGATACCAAAGCCCCCTCCTAGGACCACCATAAGGGAAAACTCCAGCCTTCCACCCATGAATGCAGGAAAACCCAAGAAGCAGGTACATGAGCCTGGGATGATCCTTACTCTCCTTGGCGAGTATTCCAGCGAGAAAAAGAGGCCAAAGACTCGCCCTCCCTCACGACACGCGCCGACGATGTCGAGGGCTTCTCCATCATCAAGAAAATTACCTCGCAAGCAGCAGGCTCTCGCCTAGGTGTACGGTCGACACCCCCTCAAACGTTTAGCACAAGAAAGGCTCCCGAACGTGTAAGTGTTACGCAAATGTTTCATTCTTTGTATATTTAAAAAGAACCTTCAATTAATAAAATAAAAAAAATTGATTGACAAATCATAAAACAATTTTGAAACAAAAAATTGAACCTTTTATGGAAAAGATGAATTTTTAACCACGAAGATTAATTTCCTACCAAAAAAATAACGATTTTTCAAACAAAAAATTGAATTTACAACCAAAAAAAGATTTCATCTTCTGAAAAAATATTACTTTTCTAGCAAAAATGGTATAATCGAATGTTCTCTTAAATAAATTAGTTTTGAACCAGACAAAAAGGACTTTCAAACAAAATAATTCAATGCTCAAAGAAAAAGATGAATCTTCAACTAAGGAGTTTATATTTCTATCAAAAATGACGATTTTTCTACAAAATTATAAATGACAAAATTCTCTATCATGACAGATGAATTTGTTACCGAATAGCTAAATCTTTAACGAAAAAGATCGATTTTAAACCAAAAGGATTAATTGTCTACATGAAAGAAAAATTTTCAAAAAAATAATTTCATTATTAAGTAAAAAAGATTAATTTTAAAACAAAAATGGTATAATCGATATTTCTTTTACAGAAATTTGTTTTTAACTAACTAAGAAGGAATTTTTAACAAAATAATTGAATCCTGAATGAAAAGATTAAATATTTACCAAGAATATTACTTTTCTACTAAAAATTACAAATTTTCAAACAAATATATGATTTTCAACTAAAAAATATCATTTTCCAACAAAAAATAATATAAGTAGTTTTTACCATTATTTAACCAATTTTTTAACAAAAAATAAGAATTTTAAGAGAATAGTTAAATGCTTAATTAAAAGGGTTAATTTGAAACCAATGCAGATGAAGTTTCAATTATGAACTTAATATTCAACAAAAAATGGGATAGTTCAGTTTTTGGTAAAAAAAAATTCAACCTTAAATAGTGGCATTTAAAAAAAACCTGAATTCTCTAAAACGGCCGATTCTAATGGAAAATATGCAGAAGGTTTATTTTCTACAAAAACAGACGATTCTCTAACAAGAAAAATAAAATTTTAGTTTTTAAATAAAAATGGATAGTTAAATTTTCACTTTCATCCATTGATTAAAAAATTAAAAATTGTCAAGATTAATTTTCTACTAAAGTAGAAGATTTTTTAACAAAATCCATAAATTTTTAAACAAATAGTTAATTTATAACTAAAAAAGATCACACTTCAATTAAATATATTAGATTTTCTACAAAAAATGTCACAGTTGAATTTTCAGGTTCTGCACTTCAAGTTACAGAATCTATCAGGAATGGAATTATGTTGCTTTTACATTAAATTTTGCGAGAAGTATTTTTCCGTTATAAAAAAAAAAATATTTGAATTTTGACATCTATGTTTAAAAGATTAATTTTTAACATATAAGGCTAATGTTTTACTAAAAAGACGAATTTTTAACCAATCACAATCAAAATGTATACCTTTCGGTTGAAAATTGGCCTTTTTGGGTTGCAAAATAAAAAATTTGGTTGAAATTTTTTTTCCTTTTGTTTGTTGAACTTCGTGCTCGATAATATATGCATGTACCATATTTGTACACATAATTTTTTAAATTAAATGTCTAAACATCTACAAGTGTAATTTGGTGGTTGTGAATTCTCTTTGGTTAAAGCTCCTTCGTTAAGGATTCAATTATTTTGTTTAAAATTCGTCTTTTTGGTTGAAGTTCGACTGATTTTTATGTAAATAAAGACTTTTTTTCATAGAAATATCAACTATTGTAATTTTATTTAAAATGTTGAAAATGCCTTCTTTCTTTGGTTAAAAAGTAATTTTTTTGATTGAACATTTCGCTAATCGGTTTAAGTTTGAACTGATTTAAAAAAAAATTAATTTTGTTGTCAGAGATTCACTATTTTAGTCAGAAATTTAACTCTGCGATTGCAAATTAAAAAATTTGCTTGAAATGCATTTTTTGGTTCGATTCAACTGTTATTGTTTTAAAATGATAATATTTTTAGTTGAAATAAAAAATATTACATTTTTTGTGGGGGTTTGATCTTTTTCGGTTCAAAATTTATCTACTTATTTAAAAGTTGAACTATTTTGTTGAAAAATAATGTTTTAGATGGAATTGTAACTATTTGGTTGAAAGTTCGTTAATTTTCTAAACTGAAAACTAAAATCTTTCATTTTCAGTGTAAGCGGTTTTGTTGAAATTTTGTTTTTGTTTTAATGAAAGACTTGCATTTACAACTGAATAGTTTAACTTTTAACCAAATAGTTAAATTTTCAACCCACAAATATAACTTTTCAAATTAATGGTCACATTTTCAAACAAAAAACATTAATCTTCTTCTTTAATCATAATTTGTCCCCTAAGGGTTTACATGACTTCCATTCCTTACAATCTTTCCGTTTATATCTATATATTTTTTACAATCTTATCCTTTCTATATATCCACAATTATTTAAAACTATTTACATAAAGTCTTATTTCTATTTCCTGCGATAGCGCAATTTAGGACTTATTAGCAAACGAGTGAGCGATCGAACGAAAGCGAGAGTGCAAGCGAGAGAGAGAGAGGGAGAGAGCATGAGAACACAAACGCAGCTTAGTCTACTTAATGTTTACCTTACCATCACTTTAATTTTTTACGTTTCTAATCTAAGCGACTTCCGGTTCCTTTTTCTTTCACTTTTTTATCCTTCCATTTACCTTTATTCACATGCATTCTTTCATTCTCTCTCATTCGCACCTCTAGCACCCTCCAACTCCTTCATCCATTCTTCTCCTAATCCATCCTCCCCTAGAATCTTAACAACATTTTCTTGCCAGCTTCCTTTATCTTCTATTTCTCTCCTACATCCTTCCCATACATGCTCCTATGTTTCCTCCACTCATTCACACATTCTACACTTTCTGTTCTCTTCTTTTTCCCAGTACATCCCATCCCTTACCTCGTATCCCAATCTAAATCTTGCTATTCTGGTCCACCTTCTCTCTCCCCAACCCTTTTCTAAATACTTTGGCACCCCTTCCTTTTTTATCATCTTATAACATTTATTGTATATTGATTCCTCAATCGCCCCCCATATTTCTATTAATTGTCTTTCCCTTTCCCTTTTTTCCAATTCTTCATAGTTTACTCCAGTCCCGTCTTCTATTTCTCTATCATTAATGAATTTCCTCCTTTCTTCTTCCAATCTCGTTAATTCGATCGCCCTCCATCTTCTCTCCTCTTCCTCCATCAAACACTTTCTCGCCAACTCCCCTCCCTTTCCCTCCCACAGCTTCGCCTCAAAATTCCATGCTCTCTTTCCCGCTCTAATACTTAACTTATCCCTTTGCGCTTCTTCTCTCACCATCTATTCTGGTGTCCTCCAGTCTGCCCCTAGTGTCCACCTTATATACCTTTCTTGTAAACTCTCAATATCTTTCCTTTCTTTCCATCCATATATATCTGCTCCATAACCTGATACCGGCCATACCAGCGTACCAAATAAACACATTTTCCTTCTCCCAATTTTTGTCACCTTCTTTTTCCTATTTCACATATCTGTTTCATTACCCCTGCTGCTTTTTTTATCCTTTCTCTTACATGAGCTGTATGATCTCCATTCGTTTGCAAGATATATCCCAAATATTTATACTCTTTGACCTCTTCTAAATTTATTCCTTTCCATCTCCCTGTCCACTCTTTCTTCCTTCCCCTACCTTTTCTAATCCTCATTATCTTTGTCTTTTCTACATTTACATTCAGCTTCTTCCCATCTAAGTATTTCTCTAATCCTGTAATTAATCCCGCCATCCCTTCTTCATCCTCTGCCATCAATACTATGTCGTCTGCGTCTGCCAGTATACATATCTTTTCCTTCCCTATCCTAACTCCTCCCCAACCCTTTTTCTTCATTTCTTCTTCCAAGTCTGATATTAATAAATTAAATAAAATTGGGCTCAGAGGACACCTTTGTCTCACACCTCTCACCAACCAGAAAATATCTCCTACTTGCTCTCTTACCTTTACCCTGCTTCTTGTCTCTTTAAAAATTTCTGATACTCTCTTCATTAATCCCTCTCTTATCCCCCTTTTTATCATAACTTTTTCTATTTCTTCTCGGTTTAATGAGTCAAATGCCGCCTTTAAGTCCACGAACATTGCTATCATTGTCCCTTTTTCCCTTTTAATTCTCTTATTTACTAGATAGTTCAGAACATATATGTTGTCCATTACCCATTCTGACTTTCTGACTTTCTTTTTTTCTCTTTGCATTCCACATCCCACTAACTTCTATTCCCCCCTTTACTAACTTCATTTTTGGTTAGGCCCTCTAATCCTATTTTTATTTCTCCTATTATTTTTCCCATCTCCTCGTCCACATTTCCCTCTCCCATTTTGATATTTCTTATTTTTTCTCTAAACTTTTTTTTTCCTTCCCTTGACCAATCCCCTTTTCCTACACTTTTTTCATTTGCTCCCCTTTTACTCATATTGCTATTGCTTTTTTGTCCCTCTTATGTCACTATTAAGGGAAAGTGATCCGAATCAATATATTCTCCTACCTCTAGTTTCTTAACCTTCTCTCATACCTCATCATCCACTATCACATAATCAATTACAGTTCCCCTTTCACTTCCTGAGCGTGTATATTCTCCTTTTTCATCCCCTTCTATATTCCCGTTTAAGATTTACCATCCCAACTGCTCCAAGCTCTTCAACAACTTTTTTCCCTCCCCATTTTGTATCTTATCTTTGCATTTTCTTCCTCTCTCTTCTCCCCAGTTCTTTCCTCCTCTGTCTCCTGTTCTCGCGTTGAAATCCCAACCTATTATCATCCTAATCTCTTCTTTATTTTCTTCAATCATTTCTTTAATCTCCTCTGTTTTTCCTGTATATCACCGTTCACATAAATCCCCACTACCTTCCACTTTTCTCCTCCCATCATAGCCTCTTCTACTATTACTCCTTCTTTTTGTTCATTCATGTCTTTCTTTGGATGTAGGTCGTTCCCGCATGAGTTGGAAAACTAGATAGTATGTGAGCTAAATGCTCGGAGTGTGCATAACACGCTCTGCAGCTATTATCGGGAATGTCTTGGCTCAAAATGTGGCGACGGTATATTAAGGTGGAAATGACACCGTGTTGGCATGCCAAAATGAAACCCTCCGTACCAGACTTCAGTCCGGGCGATTTAAGAAAAGCAAACGTTAGCTAGATAAGATTTGATGCATTTTGCTCACCCCTAATACTGAAGTTAAGTCCAAGTGTTCAGCAGCCTCCTCCGCTGCTTTGTACAGAAACGCTCCTTTACCCACTTCTTCGTGATTCCTGACCATTTTAACCCTCTACCGCCCACAGTGACATATATGTAACGTTTGGAAGACTTGAGTTTTTTTAAATATGACTTTGAGACGAACAGCAATTTTTAACGCAAGGATTTACATGAAAGTCAGGACGGTAATGAGCTACAATTTTATTTTTGTATACACTCCGCCATAGGAATAATATGCCTAAATATCTCAAAATTCAGAAAAAAAGAAAGTTTTAAGGGCGGAAGAGGGTTAAGAAGAGGTTCTCTTCCATTTGCGACTCTATATGCTGTACCCAGAATAATCCTGTTGTGAAGATATTCAAGACTAAATATTCCGCGACCACCTTGGCAGCGTGCGATGTACAGTCGCGAACTACCGGGACGGTAAGCATGTTCGTTACAGATACTTTGTTCCTCGCCGACAGTTTGGAAGACCAAATTTGCCGGATAAGACGTTTGTATCTACTTCCGAGAGTATCCTATATAGACGTAACATCCTGAATGCGACTCTGTGGCACGCCCAGGTATGTATAAGTCTCTCCAGCGCAAAGGTGTCGTATAGCGCTTCTATCAACGAGCTCAGGATCTTCAGGGATGCCATTAAGTTTTCCTGGCTTGAAAGAAACCTTGGCGCATTTGTCTAACCTAAATTCCATTCCAATTTCCTCAGTATATCGTTCCACAATCCCTAGAGCTGGATTTAGTTGCTCTTTGTTTTTTGCATAGATCTTAAGATCGTCCATGTAAAATACATGAGTGACCTTGTACTCTCGATCTGCAGGTTTGCCGCACAAGTACCCGTCAGAATAGCGATGTGCTAGAGATAGTGGCAATAATGTAAGGCAACAGAGGAGTGGGCTCATGGTGTCGCCCTGAAAGACACCTCTTTGAAAGATGACCTTGTTAATTATCACACGATTTTTTCCAGATAAGATAGTGAATCTGGTTTTTCAAAGCGGTAGCAATTTCTCTATGCACCTTACGATTTGCGGATGCACCTTTAAGCTTTCCAAAAGACAGATGATAAGTCTATGCGAGGTCGAATCGAAAGCTTTCCGATAATCAATCCAGACCATCGATAGGTCACGCTGGTAGAATGCTGCATCTTTGCAGACACATTTATCGATGAGCAAGTTCTCCCGACATCCCGCTACGCCTTTCTTTGAGCCTCGTTGTTTATACATTTCTTGCCACACAGGTTAAATTGCCCAAACAATCCTATGATTTAGGATAGCTGTGAATATCTTATACAGTGTGTTCAGACAAGTGATTGGTCTGTAATTCTCCGGGTTAGCTGAGTTGCCTATTTTCAGCAGGAGTATTGTGCGCCCTTCCTCAAGCCACTCCGGAATCGGCTTATCCGACTTTAAATATGAGGTGAAAATACGGGACAAATGCTGATGGGTTGAAGGAAACTTCTTCCACCAGAAGGTTTTGATACAATCTGGTCCCAGTGCGGAATAGTTCTTTATCCCTCTTAATACTTTTTTCACCTCCTCGGTAGTGACGGATGGGCGGGTGGTCGACAGTAACTGGAGGGTCTTGGAAGAGTTGAGATGGGTCAGAGAGAAACTGTTGATTTCCTCTGACTCACCTCTCCCTCCGCTCTAGGCTTCTCTTCGCGTCAGATAGTATCCGTATTCTCTCAACAATATGCTGCCAGATAATCAGCAGCTTTGGCTTGTTAAGTGTGTGATAACTGATCCGGAGTTCGCGCGTGAACTTTCGAACCTTGGCGGTAAAATTCCTGCCAGATGTGATGTAGTCAATCAGACACTGAATGCGGGACGCGTACTGTCTTGCCCAGCCTATCTTTATGGCAAGTTGATGCATTCGTCTTTTGGTCTTATGATCAGCCGTTGGTTTTGTTTTACGGTTCGGATCGGCCAAAGCTCTCGCTGCATTATGCACACAATAATTGATAGCCCAGAGGTCGGATTCACCGGAAAAATGTCCACGAAGCTCGTCATCCATTTCAGCCAGATCTTTAGGCTTGAGAGAAATCTTGGTGTTGATGTTTCTCCGGGTCATGAAGTATCGCTCTTCCTCTATTGGATGCCTGCACGCGGTTGGTCTTAGTGTCGCCTGTGTCTCTCTGTTGCCAGCTTGTTCTAGCTGTGGTAGAGTGGGCGTTCCACTTACATAACCCCTTTTTCGGAGTAGTTTTGCATGGTTTCGCAGACATTGCTGCGAAAAGTGCGATAGTTCCGGGTGTTTCTCGCACCACAGAGCATGCAGCCGTGCCATGTAACCCCGTTCAGGGGGCCACACTCGCATCATAGCAATCTAGCAAGTCGTGATTCAGTCGCTCCGTCCACACAAAGGTTGCGAGATCCCGCCGATTGATCGCATTGAACCCATTTTCATTGGCTCCCCCAGCTCTAGAGTGGTCGGCATTGTTGGCCGACCCATTGTCGGGAGCCCTGCGCGTTCTATTGTTTTGAACCGCACTTACAACAACTATGTTTGGTGTTGTCATTGTTGTTCCCACGAGAAGCTAGGGAAAGGGGTTCGTCCATCCTTGTAGAGCCCCGCATGCAAGGATAAGGCTGCTTACTCTGAGAGTTCACCCGGTATCCCGGAGTCACCGTTCTAGGCACCGCACCCAGGTGCCGTTCAGCTTTCAGCATGGTTTTCACACCTCCGCTTGGGAGTTAATTCCTTCGGAACCACCCCTGGACAATTGTCTGCAAATGCCTATTTATTTTTGTAACCATATTCAGCAGAAATCCTTGGTACAGGGACCCTCTATCCGCAACCCGAGGACGCGTTCGGTGGCTTTGTCGTAGGCCCTTCGGTTTGATTCTAGAGGAATATATATATATATATATATATAAAAATATATGTGTGTGTGTGTGATTTTTTAACTTCTTGCGGTGATGTCCCCGCTGACTTTGCCGCTTCCTTGACATCTTTTGACCGTCGCGTACTGCTTGGCGTTGTCCTAAACACGGCGAACTACCATGCCACAAACCTTTTAAATCGGATTGAAGTCCGGAGAAACTGACGAAAGATTCCAATACTCGAGTTACCTCCCGTTTCTCCGGGCATCAGTGAAAAGCTTTCATGTGTAAAAAAATCACCATTTAAAAAAAGAATACAGACATTAGAATCAATTATACCATATACCTAAGAGAAAACTACAATATTCTGCAGATTCTTATAACAGGCCGAACTCAGTACCATGCCAAGCGTTAGGAAGTTACGGGTTTAGTATTGGCGAGATACTGATTTGGTATACCGTTTAAGTGCCGAATAAAATGCTCCCCCGAGTGTCGGCAGAGTAGAGGTTTGATACTGGCGCAGTACCGAAATGTGAACTATGGTTAAATCCAGCTTTCAGTATTTATGCCGTGCGTTGGACAGGTGCAGGTTCAGTACTGGCAGAGTACAAACATCAATTGCCGGTTATATACCAGCCACATCATTATGCTGTGCGTTGACTCGATACAGGCTAAGTATTGACAGAGTACAAACTTTAATTGTCGGTTATCCACCGGCCCCATTATTATGTCATGTGTTGCCACGGTACAAGCTCAGCACTGGTAGACTACAAATTTTGGTTTCTGTTTATCTACCAGCAGCAGCATTATGCCATGCCATACTCAATACAGAGAGAGTACAAATGTTAACTGCCAGTTATCTACCGACCTCATTATTATTCTGTGCTTTGGCTCGGTACAGGCTCAACACTGGTAAAACACAAAAGTCAATTGCCGATTATCTACTGGCCACATCATCATACCGTGCGTTGACTCGGTACAGACTCGATACTGGCAAAGCACGTACTTTTATGGCTGGTTATCCACCGGCTACAGCATTATGTCTGCGTTGGTTCTGTACAGGATAAGTACTGACAGTGTAAAAACTTAAAATGCAGATTTTCTACGATTGCTGATTGGATTGTTTCAGTACAGATTCAGCACTGGGAAAGTAAAAGCTGCGATTATCGATTATACACGGGCTAATACATTACGCCATTCGTCGTTCTGGGGGAGAAGCCCGGAATGTACTGTTTTTTGTAGGCTGTAGTGTCTACAGCCTACAACTCTTGACCGTTTTTGATTTTTTTGTAATAAACAGGATAATTAGTTTCTGCACAAGACTTCAGGCTGGGTTTTTTAATTTCACTTTATGGTATTTAATATTTAAGCAAATAGAACGTCAAAATTGGATATTATACGAATATTTCTTTTTTTTCTCCGAAGAAGAAATTAACTTTTATAAACAAAATATTTAAGAAAAATTATTTTGCTATGGGAATAAGAGATTTTTGTACCCCTTACACGCGGATTTATTTTTGTAAAACTATTAAGAGGCATTAAAATATTCATAAAAAAACGGTTTTTCAGAACAAATGCAATTTGTTTATTAGTATATTTGTAATAATGACTCTTTTGATATAATGGTTATTTTCCTTTCTCAATACGACTCCTTTGGGATATTTTGGCGGTTTTAATCAAGATAAAACAATTGGCTTGAATGTTTACAGGGCCCGCGGTAGCGGAGTTGGGTATGTGGAGTAGACCCCACCTAAAACTCAGGCGGTTGGGGAATTTTTAATGGGTATTTTTCGAAATATTATTAGTAATCAAATTCATTCCCCATCCAAACTGAAACTGTTCCGCCGACCCTTAATGTTTATATTTTTGAAGTGTATCTTCGATAACTCTGATAGATAGGGACTTCATTGATCTCTGTCCTCTGTTAGACTTGTAACGTGAAGTTAGTGGTTAATTGAAACAATCGATTGTTCGATACGTGAACCCGCGTGAAAGCAATAAAGCACAACGCATCATGCGCAATCGATTATATTCACCGCATGTTCTTTACAGAATTTCGTTTAGATTTGAAGCTGTAGAACGAGTCGTCCGGCGCTTCACTGGTTCAAGAAACAGAATTATATCGATCAAGATTAATTTTCACGTGTGTTTCTTATTTCATGAATACCTAGATAGTGTCTCAAGAACGTGAGTGAAAAATCCTTTACTACACACTAAGTAAAATGTGGCATAAATTCATAATTTTAATAACTGGATAACGCATCTGACCGAAGTATTATAAGTATTTCGAGATAGGGATAAAATGTATTTTTTCAAGAAAATTTCGACAGTGAGTATATTCAGATTACTGTACATCCATCAGGGGCTAATATATTAATTAAATTTATTGATTTAACCTCAAAAATATGTAATATATAATTTAGGTGCTGGATACAAAGAGGAGATATCGAATTATTTCTATAGCTCCTTTTAGAATTCTGAGCCTAAATTGTTTCCACAATACAATTGGATTAAAATATAAAATTAATATTCAAAGTATTTTTGATAATATTAGATATGTACAGATATGTCAAATCAAAATTTCAACCAAAAAATTCACCTTTAACCAAATACACGAGCAATACAATTGTAGCACGGGTTTGGTTTCGACCTTGGCTTGGATAGACATTTTCCGGAACGTAGACATCGGGGCCATGTCGTTTTAAACTATACTATATTGCCCACCATACTGTTTTGATACGAGTTCGTAAGACCTTAAATGTGTGTAGATGCATCCAAAAGTGAAATACTGAAAAAAAGTTGTAAACTAGTCTAAACTTAAATGATGAATTCTCAACAAAAAATAAAATATACATATAGAACATTAACTAAATTTGAAGAGATTTCTTTTGGAAGTTACTTTGGTTATTTGCTTCAAGGTTATATAAATGTAATTTTCTTAAGTTTCTCCATAAAATTCATAAAGATTTTGGAAGATATCAGATATGTAAAAAAAATAATATAAACAATTTAAAAGCAAAATTGTTTATTTAGGAAGAGTTTACACAATTTGAGAAAAATTGGAGTAAATTTAAATATAACTGTTTAAAAAACTGCCAAGTTTTATTTCGAAATTTTCAAAGAACCACCTTTTGTTTGGTGTTTTTGAAAAATCTTTTAAGGTTTGTAATAGTTTCGACATTTTTTAAAAACTTCTGAACATTTTTTTAAATGATTCGAATTGTTCCTGAATATTTTTAAAAGTTCTGTAAAATTAAAAAAATTACCTTAAAATCTTCCAGATATTTTTTTACAATGAATAATATTTTAATATGGGGCATTGAATTCAGAAAAAATAAGAATTTGTATTCTTATAACTTATAAATTCGAAAATATTCAAATTTATATTTATTTATATTTTAGTAATTTATTTAAACGTCTTAAAAAATGCAACAAAGAAATCTAGGTAAATGTGTGAATATAAATAATTTTAACTGCAGAGAGGCAGAGTTGAATTGGTGAGAATTAAAATTTCAGAATTTAAATTACGCATGAAGGAATTAAAACAACTTATTACACATATTCTGTGAACTTATTAGAAAGAATGAAATAAAATCAAAATAAGACCACTTCTGAGGAATAACAAATATTTCTGTGACGCGCTTTGCCGGTACAATTAGAAGGAACTAAATATACTCAAAAAACACATTATCTTTGGGAGAATAGAAAACTGTGTGGCGGTCGCTATAGAATTAGAAGTGAATAAGTTTAGGAGGTATCTTATTCTTATTGTGGCATTTTAGACAGATGAAAAAATCGCTCATTCAAAACAATAGAATAATCTTCACTCTTGCGCCGAAATCTGAAAATATTAATTTTTCTCTATTCTATGCTTATTACCGGGGCCAGAAAAGAACGCCTCAGTTTGCCAAAGCAGGCCCATCAGGCCGAGATCAAGAAACCGTAACAGACCCGACAGTTCCGGTGAAAGATATCGAGCTTTAATAATCACTCGTTATTTTCGTGTAGTACGGTAGTAGTGCATAATTCTGGAGTTTTTTTTATTGTTATCGTTTCGAAAAGTTGTTTCCTCCCTGAACGAATTTAGTCTAAATATATGCGACAGTTTTTATTGCTTTTATCTATTTTAATAGAAAAAAAACAATATTTTATCATGTAGGCATTACGAAGCTGAATATATTATTAATTTTGTCATGCTCGGAAAAAATTCGCCTTATAATACTGCATAGAAACAGCGGCAAGCGATTTGACATTTTAGTATTATAAACAGAAGTTATATTTATATCGCATTAATAGCATAAATGAAGTTCATTTCAATCGATCGAAAAATAACTTCTTTTCTTTGAAAGTCCTTCAATAAGTGCAGTCCTAAGAAAATAGGGAGAATTAATTTAGGAACCGCTAGTGGTCAAGTTTGTCTTAAATTTAGTTTAAGGCCAACATTTAATTCGTATCAAAAATTTTTCCCAAGTATATAAAACCAAATGTGATATAGTTTACCTATTAACGACCATCGTTTTAATCCCCAAGCATGGTTTGGGATTCCAGCTTTCCGTTTTTCGAGAATTAAGTCGACCGACTTATTCTCGGAAGTTAGAGGGTTACGATGTCAAGCTTATAACTGCCATCTGATATCCGCGTAAGCTTCAACCGTGTTAGGAGACCCAAATTCTCTCGAACCAAAAGCAGCAAATTCTCGCCGTATTCCAGTAGGTGAGAGGAGCGGTTGACCAATGCCAGGGCTCGATCCACCCTCACCACCGCTGGAATGCGCGCAGGTTTGCTCGGCGTTAAAAGAGCTACGGGAGATCGGCAGGTAGCGAGTCAGTACTATCTCGACCGAGGAGCGCATCGGATCACGAGGGACCGTGCGCTCCGCGTAGCGACCCCCTGTATTTTTGTACAATCAACTTTTATCCTCCAATATCAAATTAAATTCACTTCTTGTCACTCTTAAATTCCAGTATTTAATTTATCATTTTAGTTTCACATCAACCTCTTAATTTAATTTAGTTTTCCTCATAAATATTTTTCTCCCGAACATCGCACCACAATGCATCATTTTCTTGAGTTTCGACCTTCGATTGATGTATGTATCTTCAGCATCCGCCACCATTTCAGACCATCATCAGCAGCCACCCGGGATCCAGGACACCCCGGACTCGAGAAGATCATCAACGGCCACCTAGGACCCCTGGAACACAATTGGTGCGGCATCGTAGAAAAATCCGATTCAACCATCGGTAGTGCGTGGCGCGTTTCGCGTTTCCAAGTCCTCGCTCGTTTCGCCTAGGATCGGCGGTTGACAGCTATTGGGCTGTCGACCAAACGACCTAGGATATGGGGCTCGTTTCGGGAGTTACTACCCTTGGCTGGTGACTTTAGAGCGAGTTCCTCGCGCTCTTCTCCTTCCAAAGTACATTCCGCGACACCTTTCGGCTTCTATCTTTTCACGCGAACCTTTCGGTTCTTCAAACATTTTTATTTCCCTTAGAACCCCCATTGATCACAACCCCATTCATTCATAGAATTTAATATTGTTTTAATAACTCTCAGCTTTTTAGTGATACAGGTGAGTTTTTAATGTAATTTAAATGCACATTGTAAGCCATTCGAGAAAAAAACAGAATCCTCCAATTGGCGTGAAACTGCTGTTAGTTCTATCTACAGTGAAAGCAGTAAAATACCCGGGGCCACATAAGTGAATTATTCCAGAAAAGAAGAGAATTCCAGTCTGCAAAATGGATTTTTGGATGCAAATTTAGTATAAAGTACATGATCTAATCAATAGGTTTCAAAGACATTCCCATTATTCCCTTTTTTTCATAAAGTCCCCTTTTTCGAGAAACTTCTCCATTTACCCCCATTTTTGCATACTTTAAGGCTTAATTTAAAAAATACTTATTTGCAAAAATGTATGTACCCAAGGGTACCCATGTGTTGAATATTATTTTTTATTTTATTATTTTATTATTTTCATTATTATTTCATATCTGATTGATTAATTTAAATTTTCCAAGCTAATTCTGCAATATGTATTGGTTTTTTCTTCTATGACATTAATTGTTATTGTATTTTTAGGCTAGTATATTTAAGTCCCATAACACTGCAGTAACACCTATTGTACTATGCCTTTTATTTAAGACCCCCGAAAAGCCAGTGATAACACGCAGATACATCTAACTTTATTAGAAGTACTAGCATTTTCCTGGATGTTTGGCCAGTGGAGAGGAAAACTGAATAAACGCAGTGAATAAACAAACTGGTCGTACGTCGCAGATGGTCACCCATCCGAGTGCTGTCCGCCCTCGAAATGGCATAACATCCGGACTCTTCCTGAGTCTAGATTCACTGAAGCAGCTTATGCCGTCGATTACCACAACGATATAAGGTTGGAAAAAATTCGTCATTATTCCAGTGCTGATTTGTCACTACGACAGTATTATGCCAGTAATGTCTCGGTACTAATAGCCTGTATCGTGCCAGATTATCCTTCGGAAGTTTGTCAGTGCCAAGCCAGCACTGGAGCCTCCCATGTGCCATTACTAACAATATTATAACTTAGTGCAGGCACAGTACTAAGCTAATTGTTACTATGAACGTATTCAGTTCTACGTCAGCATAAAATCAAGTGTATGCCGTTTTTCGACCGTCACTTTGGCTGCATTAAATATATACTATGATAAACTAACGCCAACTAACAGCCATCATTAAGCCAATATTATATTGTTGCTACGCCAATATAACGCCAGTACCGTGAAGATCTAGCTCCAACGAAAAGTAGTTGTTTTGCCAGCACTAGATTGATACTGTGCCTGTATTATACAAGGCCCATGACTATTTAATATCAGCATAAATCCGAGATTATGCCATACATGTATTGTGATTATGGCAATATTAAAGCAGTACTAGTCCGGTACTGACTGCCAGTATTGTACCACGTCATCTTTGGGAAGTTTTCCAGTATCAAGCCAAAATTGGAGCCTACTTTGTACCAGTACCCCGCCAACATAAAAATGTATTTGTGCGATACTGGCGCGGTACCGTGCCAGTTGTAAATTTATACTTAGGTAATACTGTATTATACTGCACGTTCCGTGGGAACCTTCGGAACGTTCAATTATTGTTATTTTTAATAACAATTATTTGGTAAACCGTAAGAGATAGGTAAAAATAGATGTCATTTTTGAGTACCGTATATACCAAATTGCAATATGGTACCTATATCATAAACTGACATTAATTTTGACCTATTACTTACAGTTTATCGGATATTCATTGATACTAATAACAATAACGAACATTTATTCTTTGAACGTTCCAGTGGAATGTTCTTGGAACGTTCCCAAGTGGCGGACGTTTTACACGCAAAGGGAAAGTTCCGTTCTACTAGGGTGTATTATATTTTATCACAGAGTATCTTAGCCTGTAATAGCGCATTATAATGTACCATGGTATACCATATAGTATCATAGTATAACTTGGTGCGACATAATGTATATCGTATCAAACTGTGTCACTGTGACATATTGTTTTACATTATATCGTATTGCATCACATTGTATGATATTGTATAACATTGTATTATATACTGTGATAATGTATCATATTGGTTTCGTTTTGTATTATATTGTGCCACATTGTATCATATTGTATGATATTGTATCATATTCTATCGTATTACATGATATTGAATTACATTGTATGGTATTATATGATATTGTATAATACTATATCATATTGTATGATACTGTATCACATTCTATCAAATATTACATTATATTACACAAAAAATCGAAAATCAATTCACATGAAGAATTTAGAGAAAGAGAAAAGAGAGTGAGAGAAAACGACAGGGAGGAGAGTGAGATAGAACGAGAGAGAGAGAGAGTGGTACAAATTAGTTTCTTGATGCGTGCTACATGTAAAATGTATTAAGTTAACGTAGAGTAATAAATGTACCATTTGGTGACTTCTCAAAAGTCACCATAATCATTTTTTGGACATTATTTTAAATTGTATAAGGTCAATTATTTTTTTGTATAATTTGTACATATATAAACTTTCTTGAAACTATGTTTTTTTTCAATTTTAAATGCTGAAAAATAAATCTATTGCAATTACAGCATTATTTTCTAACTTAATTTTAATGTAAAATTATACTTTAACTTTACTTTAGGGTAACCTTATGGTTACGCTGCAGCGCAAGGCTTGCGGTCATTCAGTTTTTCAGGGTGGTACAAAAATCCAACTTTAAGAGGGCTGGATACATGAGCTTCTATAAGGTCGTCATTGACTACTATTTTCTTACAGAGTAAAGTGACGTTGAGTAGATGATATCAAGTATATTTCGAAACTATCTCCACGATAAGTTTTAATCAGACGACAGTTCAAATAGTGCATTTTCGAAATTAAAAACTTTGTTTCGACTTCTAGCATTTATTTTCCCTGAACATATTGCTAAAAACTATCACTTATATAGTATGCCTGGATTCGTAAATAATAATAATAGCTTGGTCAAAGTTACCCTACTTTTGAAGACTAATTTCGCGGTTTGTATCGATTATATTTAGCAATTGAAAAATGAAATCCCCACAACGAAAATAACTTTTTCTAACAGAATAAGAAATTGCAATCCAAATTATTACAAGACATCAAGTATATTTCGAAATTATCTCCATGAAATGTTTGGATTAGACGAAAATTCAAATTCTGCAAATATTTCTAAGGTGACTAGCTGTCGAAAATTTTTTTTACTAACAAGCTCCATCCTTTTGAGGCGTGCTTATCATATTTCTGTCTAACTAATATGCCTTCCACAGTTTTGAAGAAATGCAGCGCAGAACTAGATATTCTTATTATTTAAAAATCAAACAGATATTTTGGTAGAAAAACTTTTCAAACTATTTTTCTTGATACAATCATTTTTTTTTTAATTTTATCAAAAATTGTAGTTAAAATCTTAACGAAGTAATAATTTTTTCAAACTTTTAGCATGCATATTTCTTGAAATTATCATTTGACGAAAAAAAATATATAAAATGAAAAATAAATAAATATCAATGTGATTAATTATATATATATTGTTGCAAATAATATAGTACTTTTTACGATATTATTGGCAAACCAAAATAAAATTATTCTAATAAATTAATTTTCCTATCTAAAAATTAAAAAAACCATGCATTATATCTATTATCTATTATCATTAACCGTCAATTATGTTTTAAAAATTATGAAAAAACCCAATATTATATTCATTCGCCTTATTTTCACATGACAGAGAGTACGAAATTGTACAGAGGTCGCAGCTGCGCAGCTACTGCACTCTCCGAATAGGTTGATCCATGTCGGTGCATGGTTTTTTTAGTCTCAATTAGGGTCGTCTTCCTTTCTTTCAGGGCAGCAAGTTGAGACTTGTCTGGAGCAATAATTTCATTTAAATTCAAAGTCCTGGGAGAATTGAAAAGCTAAATTCTTCGTTAAAGTAATGTGAAAAAATTTATTTTAATAAAATTAGGAAGGAAGACCCCCGGTTTTTCGATTTGGACACTGTTTTCCAAAATAAAAAATTCTGGTTTTTTCATTTTACAACTTGCAGAGATTGGATCTTAGTAACATTTTTAATACGAACCTCTTTCATCCTGATCGATATAGCCAAGAATTTTTAGAATATTAACTCTGCTTTCGTAATCCGGATAATCTCTTAAATTGTTGTCACTAAGTTTGATCATCAGTTCCTTTCGTTTCTCTTCAAGTTCCTTTCTGAAAAAAGCCTCTTTGAAATGCTCTTCAAAGTTCTCGGCTTGAGTCATCGCAAAACTACGCATTTTTTGCTTCAGATCCTTTAATTTCTGTTCTTTAGGCTTGAGATCGATACCATTTATCACCATTTCAGTAAATGGCAAAAGCACTTTAAAATTCTTAGTAGCTTCCAAAGACAATCTTAGCAATTCTTGGACAACTGTGTTAGTAGCTGGACCTGGTGGAGAATCTCTGCAAAATTTATTTATATTAAGGACCAATACACTAACTTTGACTTAAAATGTGCGAAGGCAGTGCTATTGAAGCAAGCGCAGAGGTGGGATTTGCGACGAAAAAACTCAAAAGATAAAAATTTAACTGATTTTTGGAAAAGGAATTGTCGATTTATTATTTTTATTCTTATGCAGCTATATGAGTTCGGTCACTTAAGCCGTTAGTGGCGGCAATGAGAACGTGTTTGCTGAAAGATGGTTAGAGGTTTTTACGGAATTTCTGACGATAGAGTGAGGAGTTTATGATCAGGAGTTCGGGCTTTCCAGGGTGACAAGGGTGGTTGTCGTAGTATTGGAGGATGTCAAAGGAGAAAAAGGGATGCCAGCCAGAGGCTGTAAAGGGTGAAATGAAGTATGAGAAAGTGTTACCGTCAGAAAGAGCAGGAGGAGGTCAGCGAGAGAGCTGGCAGTGCTGGTAGTGAACATGACGGGGAGAAAGTTTTCCATACGGCATGACGGTAAACAGTGCGTGGCTCGATGTCGAGCAGCATATCGGGAAAGTGAAAAAGCGTAACTGCGGCAACGAAGGGAGCTAGACAGCGTGGAAGAGAGCGTGTAGTGCAAATGAAGAGGTGTCGCGAAGGACGGATAAAAGGCTCAAGAAGGTGGACGGAAAGTCGGAAATAGAAGTAGGTGACAGGGGTGAGGATGAGAAGAAAGGTATTTGGAAGAGGTTGGATAGGGAAAAGGCAAGAGGGTTAAATCTTTATAGCGCAGAAGAAAGGGAGGGTGTGAAAGCGCTGCTACAGAGGATAGAATAAGGTAAAGGCATGAAAGGAAAAACGAGGCTGGAGAATAGAAAGCAGAAGGAATTGGAGAGCTACGAAGAGAAGTCGGGGATAATGCAAAATAATACTAGGATCAAGGATAAGTGGTTTTTCATCGATCACGATTTGATGATGATGGAAAGAAAGATTAAGAAAATGTCGAACTACGAGGGTAGGAGAAAGAGGAGTGAAGGGAGAGCAGCAAAGGTAGGGTTTTAGAACATAAAAGTAGATGATTGTTGCAGGAAGTGCAGGGGAATATGTACCGTAGGAAGTAGGGAGGGGGCGATCAAGGCAGTATGGAGTAGTGAAGGTGCTGTATAACGGGGATCGGGACTGGATTGAAGGAAAAAGTTTATGCAAGGGGTAGGGGAAGGCATGTAAATGAGGAATGTAAAGATTAAAGGAATAACGTGTAAGTTTTTTGGTAGTGTACGATAAGGTTAGGATGGAAAGGCTTAAAGAAAGAGTAGCAAACTTTCAAGGTGAAAGACAGAAGGGTATATTGATACTGCGAAGGGGGGGGGGGAGTGGAGTTTCATGTGAGGATGTGGAAGGAAAGGGGTTTTTGGAGGGAAGGGAAGGGCTTCAAAGGCAATCGAAGACTAGGATAATATAATAAGGAGGGGGAGTTTCCAAGGGATTAAATGGAGGATATAGGCTAGGCGGTAGCGTATGGTATGGTAAAAAGTGACCAAGAGGAACAATACACGTACCTATATAAGTCAGGGGTATCGGTCATAGACTATGTTGTCATGAATATGCAGGGGTGGGAGGAGACTGAGAGATTCGCAGTAAAAGGAAGGGTAGAATCAGACCGTCAGCTATTAAGGTTTTGTATAAGGGAGGAATACAGCGGAAAGCAAGATGGAGAAGTGTCGACGGGGGAGAGGGTGAGCTGGTTGAGAGAGGCGATAGAGAAATATCAGAAGCAATTAGGAAAGATACGCTATGAAGGGAAGTTAATAGAAGATATATAGGAGGATTTGATAGAGAAAGTGAAAGCGGGTGTACAAAAGAAAGGTGAAGCCGTGGTGGCATTGAGAATGTAAAAATATGAAAAGGAAAGTGACGAGGAAATACAATAAGTGATAAAAAGGGAACAGCGAAAAGGGAGGAGTGCGTAGAAATGAAGAAGGGGTTTCGATTGATGAGTAAGAAGAAAGTACAGGAAAATGAGAAAGATATGAAAGAGGAGTTGGAATGTTTTAAGACAGAGGGGGGCGTGTGGAAGATTAATGAGTATTGAGGAGTGGAGAAGTTTCTCAAGGAATCGTTTCAGGGCTCACATTCATGGAAGAGAGATGATGGCAGTAGAAGAACGAGGGAGGCAGAGATGGAGGAGTTGAAAGAAGAGGATATAGAGAAACAGTTAAGTAAGTTAAGAAGGCCAAAGGCAACAGGGCTGGACGGGCTGTTTAGTAATCAAGATGTTAGGGAGAGCCTGAGGGAGGCAATGAAGAAGCTATAAAGGGGGGGGGGGAGATTTCTAGAAGGATGGAGAGAGAGGTTATTAGCGCTACTGTATAAGAAAGAAGATAGGGATAGGTAGGAAAATGGTAGAGGGTATAGTTTAAGCTTCTTTCTGATGATAATTGAGTAGTTCTAAGGTAAATTAAAAATTTTTAAGAGACTTTAATAGACAATTTTTGATGTAGAAAAATTTTAGAATTGAATTTTACTTATTTCGAAAAAGGCTCGACACATTTTTTCCTTAAATATTTCAAAATTTTATAAAATATCCAAACGTACTATAGAAAAAAGTAACATAAAAGTAATTAAAAAATTTAAGAGTAAAATTGCTTTAATCACCTTGATGACAAAAAACGATTTCCTGCAATAGAAAAACCTCCATGAAATGCTCTGTTTTCAACTTATCCAAATATTTTATATAATACTCTCTCACTCAGTTTTTAATGCGAAATAACACTTCTTAAACAATAATTTAAAATATGTGAAAACACATATTAAGTTTCGCTTATTTAATAAAGGGCCCAATACTTTTTGTCTTAAAATATTTGAAACGCTTAAAAACTATCTAAAGCTGATAAAAATAAAGAACTTTCGAGTTCCAAAACGCTCAAATAACCTCAGTGACAAAAAACATTATCTGATTTTTAAAAACCTCTAAAAAACGCACAGTTTTCGATTAATCTAATTCTTTTGTAATACTTTTTAACTTATCTTTAAATTAAAAATAACAATTCCTAAAAGAAAATTTAAAATGCCTAAAAAAATGTATCCTTAGTTTGGATATTACCTACTTCAAAAAGTGCTCGATACTTTACTTTTCTTTCAAATATAAAATACTTAGAAATAAAAATAATAAAGAATTCTGGAAAAAAGTGTTAATTTTTTATTATTCTTTTATGACATTAAATACAAATAATTTCGAAAATAGAATAATTTCTAAAACTATCGGAATAACAATTCTGGGTAAAAATATCATTTCTAGATTTATTTCTGATCGAATTCTATCACCAACCAGTATCTAATTTATTTTAGTGGTTGATCAAACCAAATTTTGAGATGACGTCCAGAGAAAATATTTTCGAAAATAAAAAAAACTCCCTAAAAACTTTATTCAATTAAAATTCGGGCAAGATGTATTGCTTTAAGGTATCTTTTTGATACACCTACATCATAAAAATGACTCAGAATTAATTTTAGACTGATCAATCCCAGTCTTGGGATAAGGTCCAGAGATATCGATTTTTCAATAATGTTGATAGAAATGCACCAGCTGAAATGCACCAAAAAGCATTTTTTTGGTGAAGAATAATCAATCGAAAGTATAATAAACATGACTGCCGGTCTGTCATTATTTCGAGGTTATGTTCAGATTCACCTTCTTGCCCTAATAGCTGTAAGTAAATGTAGGTAATGCCAATTTTAAGTTTTCGCATGTAATATTTTATTCGCTTTATTTAAAACATATCCTGTCTATTCAAAACATACCTTTTTTGTGTCGCAAATAAGCATTCAACATAATACACTCTTCTCCCACTGGAAGCGCAGCATATTATTACTATTGTATAGTATTTGTCACTCAGCAGCCATTCCATAATGGTATGGGCACAGCAAAAGACTGAGTTTACCTCTCAGTCCACATGTCTCACTTAATTATTAAACACTTTTATTATTTGTAATTACTAAATAACATAACCTATACTTTTTTGAGACTTGTATCCATTTGAAGTTTCGAACGCAACCATGGAAACTATGATAAACTTGATCCGAAGATACACGGACTTGACCGAATGGCCGATTCGAATGCTACCCCAGCTGTTGTGCAATTCGCGTGGAATTGAAGTTCACCATATATGTAAGCCCTAGCGTGTCCATCCTGTATAAAGAAGGAAGCGCCAGAGATCCGCGTCTATCTCCAGATAAGCGGGCACCATAAAAGAATGAGAATGGGCTCCTAAAGTGTTATAACTACAGTCAATTTGTTCACATATCCAAGAATGGTTATAACCTAAGAAATAAGAAGATTGCAAGAAATTTGGCTAAAAAGATCATATCCAGCGTCAATGTTTACCAGCAACACCAGATATTACTCGTAAACCAGAAGTGAGTCATGTATGTATTGATGATCAAGATCATACATCAATTATATAACTGAAAAGCGTATCGGTTAATGGTCGCAAAGTAAGTGGTCTCATTGATCGCTCTGATTGTGTGGCAATAATTTCGTTAGCATGAAATAAGAATATTGAAAATAATAACGCGAAGGTGTCCTTGAAGTGCTGGGGTCTTCGGCACTACACTGTAAAAAAAGATTTATGTAAAATTACAAAGTTTTGGAAAATTACATATTGTATTATTGTAAATATCACACACTTCACTGTGTGATTTTACAAAAGTGAGTAAAATTACATCCTCTAGCGAAGTAAATAAAAGGACCCTCGAACAGCAGTGTAATATTAAACACTGGATGAAAACGAAATGACACATTCTCTCGTACGAACTTGACATTCAGAAAGGAAAATTCAGTCGCAGTGTGTAAAAATACCATTCGTCGGTAAAAACACTTTCCTCTGATTGAAAATTACATCGAGATTTTTAATTTGACCAAAGATCTTTAAATTTACCCTGGCGGAAACTGTAAGATTTTTTATGTTTAATTAATTGTAAATTTTGAATAATTAATGAAATATTATGTGGATACGAAAGCGTCTCTCGTTTTCGTTGTTTATCGATGCCTTCACCCTCTAATTCTGCAACATTTTTATTCTTAAAGCGAGGAAATTGACAGCTATGTTCAACTTTTTGACAGCTTTCACACAAAAGTAGATCGAATTCGAGCTATTCCTGTTTTGCCTTTTGCATTTTCTGCTACTGGAACGGAAAAAATGAGGTTATTCAAAACTTATATTTCAAATTTTTGTTACGGAATATTTAAACACCAAAAAAATACCGATAGTGTCTTATGTGTTTTGGATAGGTGGTAACGTGCCCGGCTTGTGTTTCTTCAATCTCCATGGAATTGTACGAAGTTTGAGCTTTGGGTGTTCGAAACCTGTCGCCCTGATAAATTTTATTTTATTTTATTCTTTCACATAATGAATTTTACATTTTCGTGCGTAAAATTATCGGCCGAATTGGAATATAACAACAGGTTGAATTCCGAAATTCATCGCTAGGTGGATTCTTACAATATTTCGTAAGGTTACTTGATACACGAGGGTCCGTTTATTTACATCCACCAGAGATGTAAACTTTTCTACAGTATACACAGTAGAATCCCCAGGTATTGTGAAAGCCGATGTAACCATTGACGGGGTGACAATGCAGGATGTCACTATCCATATTATTCTAGACGATCATAAAGAAATTACCATTCTCGTTAGTCGATTATCCACAGATCATTTCAAGGTCAACCATCGCAAATGGGGTGACAACTTTTAATTTTCGAAAAGAGATGACGCGTTTGTGTACTCAGACGACCATCTAGCTTTGATCGGAGATCGTAAATACTTCATAACTTTTGACTCGGCTGAAGGTTACATGCAGATCCCGTGGTTTGAGGAAGGTAGAACAAATACGGCATTAATTAAACCCGATGAAACCAGATAGTGCACACGAATAGTGTTCGGGCTAATGAAGGCACCCTTTTAGTTCTCAAAACTTACGTGCCAGGTATTGGAAATGAGACATCTGCTAGAGGCATAAAACCTAGAAAATAGAAATTATAAGCCATACTCGACTATCCTATACCGAAAGATGTGCATGAATTACGTCGGTTTTCAAGTCTAGAGACTCTTTTGCGAAAGTATTTTTACAAGTTTGCACACATTGCAAGCCCATTGCATGATTTATTAAAAAAGATGTGCCCTTTATAATGAGAAAAATTGAAAGTCAAGTGTTTCATTCTTTGTGCAAAAAAATTGATCAAAACTCGATATTATAAACTTATATTCCGAAAAGCGAAACTGAACCGATTTAGGCTCTATGGGCTTAGTGTACTAGCGATTGTTGGTTCGCCAACACGAATACACACTTAACTTATATTTATTTTAGAATTATTACTCATTGTATAGCATTAGTTTACTTTAATACGCAAAAAACGAAGAACCCCCAGGTTATTCATGTCCAAATTAAATTTCTAATACGAGTTTGATATAGTGCACCGGCAATTTGATGAAACGGCAGTGATTCACACGAAATACCCAAGCGGTCCATAAACGTTTTCTCTATTATCAATCCAGAAAAATAAATCATCATGTATCAGTATTCTGATGAAAAATGTCGCCCTGAAACTGGAATATTTTGAAATTCTGAAAAAGAGCACTCGAAGCATTATTTAAGCGAAACTAAAGATTATGAACTCAAAAACGGTGTGTTGTATAAACGAATAGGCGGCAAATTATTTTCAGTTATTTCAGTGCCCTTGAGGAAAAGTATGGTTATACACTTTCATGACCTATAAAGTCACGCTGGTATAGACCGTTCACTAGCGAAATTAAGAGAGTATTATTTCTCCCCAGTCATGAGTCGTTGTATGCGTCAGAACGTTCGTAGTTGCGTACAATGTCTGTTTACGAAAGTGAAGTCAGGCTCTAAGGCATGGGAGCTTTACCAACGAAACCGGGCATTCGCTCCTTTTCGTTGATACATATATCGAGAAACGAAAGTGCAAAATATTATTAAAGTCCTTGAAGAATTTTTTTTTGAATTACGGTGCGCCTGAGACGGCCATCTACCATCGAGAAACGTGTTTCACGTCCAAGCTGTATCAAGAATTCTGTAAAAAGCACGGAATTAAATTTAGTTCCAATTCATCTCGACATTATCAAGCCAATGGGTTCGTAGAGCGATCTAACTTCACCTTAATTTCATCGATCCAAGAAACTGTGCAGTGATACGGGAAAAGACTGGGACACAATTCTAAATAAAGTCCAACGAGACTTAAACGAACATTCGAGCAAAGTAACATTAAAATTTTTTGAGTTATTTTGTTACGTAAAACGAAACAACGAAGGAAAGTTGCGAAAAATACCTGTTAAAAATTAAGCTTGCTACCCCTCAAAAACGGAGCTGCGAGAGAAAGCTCGTCAAAAAATTTTAGACGAACAGAGAAAGTACAAGGTAAGATATGATGCAAATCGATTACTAGTAAAGTTCGGTTTGGGAGATATAGTCGCTATTAGAGAATCTCCAGAATTAATGGCCTAACCAACCAAATTTGAAGAAAAAATGTAGAGATCCGCTGGTAAGAACAAAAATTTATCCGTTGGACACCTACATCTATAAATTTAACAAAAATTTAAAAACCAATTGCTTTTAAGGCAAAAAAGTTCAAATTCGCATTTTTTCTTATTCATCTGAAGCTTCATTATTCAACTTAAATGTTGATAAAAAGAGTAATTTGAGGACCTTAAAAATTTAATCATAAGAATTTATTAAACATTTTTTTTTTAATCCGTCAAGAAATAGAACCTGTAGAGGATTATCAACAGTAAATTTATGTTTTAGATCACTGTGTGACATAAGGTTTTACGCGTCACAATCTGAAATATACAGGAGGAAGAAAAAAATTGTTCAACTTTTACACACTCTATTGAATTGTGCAAGAAAAGCCTTGAAAAAAAGCAATCATCTCCGAGAACATCCTTGTCGAACAAAAGACGCGTCTTCACACAAGCCATAAAAGTGAAATTTCAGAACTAATAGGTCACGTTTTTATTATTTATGAAAGTTTTGGGCCCTTAATCAAAAACTAAAGGAACTCGCATCAAATGTGCGGCAAAGACCTTGCGGTGAAATTGGTTCATGATGACTTTTGATGAACTTCACATCAAGGATCATAGGTTCAAACTTACAATAAATTTGCTTGGAAGGCCTTTTCCATACATTTTGTACGGGTTCTTTTAAGCTCTTTTTAATTAAAACGTCGGAAAAAATGTCCGAGCGTTGTTATTGCTAATAGTTGAGTTGTTAGGTACCAGAGTAATAGGGCTTTGGCTCGAAAGCTTGAGATTCCGTGAAACATCACCCACCACTCACCATACCATCTACGCGTCTCATCTATACCCCTTCCGTAAGCCGCGTCTACAACCTATCTCCTTCCGTGAAAATGTAGTGGTAAGTGTCACATATAAGCCCTAAGTACAACAAAATCCAATATTTTTATTTTGAGCCCACCCTACCCAAACTTGACCTAACTAGAAGCGATCAAAGCGTGCACCTCGACTGGTTCGAACTTTGAGTTTTTGAACACCCCTAGAGCTTATAAAGTAAAGTTTAGGTCTTCTTCTTGTCTAAAAGTTAAGATACGAACAGACTTTTGCATGCATGCACATTATATGCCCAGAAGAGTGAAATATATTGACAGGTCTCCAACTGTTATTCATCTCTGTCACTATTATGACGGCCTCTGTGCATGCAGAAGTATGAACATACCATTATGATTATGAGCAAAAAACTGGTACTTTGACTTACCGAAACCTTGGTATCTGTCTTCTTTCCCAATCAGCTTTCACGAAAGCATAATCAGCTTTGATTGTACAATTAGTTATTTCCAGAATATTATGATCTTCGATTATCAACACCTCATGAGAAGGTACATGATTCGGCAAAAACAGTTTCTCCTTAGTAAGTGCTATAATCTTATACCAATTATCATTCTTCTCTGTCGACTTTTCTTCCTCATTTGTGAGAAGCAACACTTTGTACGTAACATTCTGCGCTCTCCTTCCCATATCAAGTAAAACAGCAAGTTTGTTATAGTGAAACTGAAACGAAACAAGTAAAACTCTACCTTCCACTAGATTTTTAACCGCTCTTTTCGTGGAGAGCATGTGTGGTCTGAAACTCGACCAAATGCGTAAATACTCAATGGCAGTTTCATAAAATTCTCCTAGTTCTTGCTGACACAAAGATAGTGTTGGAGATTTCGCCAGACTCTCTTCAATCTTCTCAAGAGCTGCTTTCATCTGCTTCTCCTTTACTAATGAAGACGCTTCCTTGAAGGATCTCCGCATCATATCTTTTACAGAAACGGTTTCGCTGAGTCTTCTTAGGTGCAGGACCATCGAGTAGGTAATCTTGAACTGTGATTCTAAGCTTTGAGGTTCACCACACATCATTGCTTGCAGATCTATGAAATTTGGCACTTCTGTTTTGCAGACTATTATTACGGTTCCTGTAGTATCATGACCTCTACGACCAGCTCGCCCCGCCATTTGTATGTACTCAGTGGGATAAAGGTGTCGAAACTTTGAGCCGTCGTATTTCACAACAGCGTCAAATACAACCGTCCTTGCCGGCATGTTAACACCCATGGCAAATGTTTCAGTGGCAAATAGCATCTGAAATTATAAAGTTAGTTCCAAAGTTGTAGTAACAATAATTTTGGAATTTTAAAAATTTTGGTGATATAATATATCATATTTTTACGTAAAACTTAATTGCATGGGTCTAACTAACAAAAGTACATATTTTTTTATTGTATATTGGAAGTTATTCTGGCTTTAAGTTAATAAGAATAGAAAATTAACGATTTTTTATTTTCATTAGGTAATAAGGATTTTAATTCTATACAAGTGGGATGAGTCAGTTTATTCAAAATTTTGATTTTAACAGATGCCTCCGGACACTTGAAAATTTCAATGTTAGATATATAGGAAAAACTAACTTTTGGGGTTTCTGGGCTAAACTTTCAAGGGTTTGCAAAAATGTTACGAAAAAGTTCAAGAATTTGTAGAGGACCTTTCTAAGAAGAATTCTATGTATCAGTCATATCATATTCCTATTCTAAAGACTCTGACACACATATTTGACTAACTCTGAACACTCTACGTTGCCTACTAGTAGTTAGAATACAGCCGATTTTATTTAGAAAGAAGAAATTATTTAAACAAATAGAATTTATTCAAATTATTGAAAATAAATTAAAAATATTGATAAATACTCCATTATAATAAAAATGATAAATAAATAAAAAAGATAAAGAACGTAAGCATGAGGAGGAAATGAGCATGTTAGAAAGGGAGAACATGTTAGATCAGATGAAAAGGGAACAGTCAAGGGAAGAGATGCTGAAACTGCTGATGGAAGTAGCAGAGTTAATGAATATAGATCGGTCGCTGGACGATATGAAAAAGGAAGGGGAAGAGAGAATAAATACATTTAAGAATCAGTTGGAAGAAAGGAAGAAGAGAGAGGAAGAAAAATTAAAGGAAATCGAGTAGCGTCTAAAGGGGGTGAATCAAGCTGAATAACAGAAGGGGAAAAACTGCAATGAGGGTAGAGGAAATAGTAGGGAGCAAATTAGCAGAGATAACAGGGGAGGGAGATGAATAGGGTATGGAAAAATATGAAGGACATAGAAATGCGTTGGGAACATTAGGAAAAGAGGCAGAAAACTAATATTGTAGTATGGGGAATGAATGTAAGAAAAGGTGAAGAAAAGGGGGACTTAGAGAAATTCTTTAAGCAAAGGCCAGAGGTCGAGTGTAAGCCGAAACGGGTAATTTCAGTAGGGTAGTATCAGAGATGGACACATAGAAAGATAAGCCAACAATAATTAAATGAAGTTAGGCTTAAAAGGGTCGAACGGTAGAGAGAAAATAAAGACAGAAAGGGAAGAAGGTAAAGGTCGGGTATAAGAAGATTAGGATTGAAGGAAAATAGTTTGAGATGACTGGAAAGAAGGCTTGGTAGTGGAAGAGAGTTTTCGGAGAAGAGAGGAAAGGTCTTAAGCGCAGGGAAGAGAAGACTAGAGAATAGATGGTGATACTTACGTTCTGGAACGTAGCAAAAATGAAATAGAGAGATAAGGAGTTCTGGAGTTACATGGAAATATTTGATGTCGTGGGTTTAATAGAGAGGTGGGTAGCAGAAAAATAATAGGAAAAAATCGAACGGAAACTCCCGATTAACTTGCAGTGAGGACTACAGAGTTGAAAAGGGAAAGCAACAAAGGAAGAACAGAGGGAGGGGGGCAATGCCAGGGGTAAGTACGTTTGAGGAAGAGCTGTCTTAGGAGGAAGTGGAGGGGATACAGGAGAGGAGAATGAGAACAGGAAAAGATACGTATAAAATAATCACGGTATACAATGCGGAAAGTTGTACGGAAATTCATAAAAGGGTGTGGAAGATAGAATTTTAGAGAAACAGGAGGAAATCCTTGTATGATGGGAAGACTGGAATGCCAGGACAGGTACAAAGAGGGAAGTTTGTAAAGGAGAGGGGAGAAGTATCAGAAACTCTACGGATACAGTATGGAACAAGAAGGGGATGAACTAATAAGATGGATAAAAGAAAGAGTTAGGGATTTACTCAACGGAAATACGACGAGGGGCTAAATGCGAGAATATACGTTTGAAATGACAGATAAATAGAGCCAAGGGAGGGGGGGATATTTAAAAAGATTATACGTTTCGGTCCGTACTTATTCACTGGAGTCGGTACTCAAGTAGTGGCGTAATCTCTCTTTGTTGAGAAATTAGGACCCTTTTTCCTGCGAGTTCAGTGTCCACAAAGGTTCTCGCGAGTGTAGTCATTCCGATGCTTGAACCAGGAAAATAAAATATGCTCTTCCAGGCCATTTAATATTTTAGTATTTTATTCACAGTCAGTATTTCTTTTGCTTTCGGTTTTCGTTAAGTTATTTTCCCGACTCGATCGTCTACTGGTGTTGTGAGAAGTGACGAGTCGGATGACGTATGACTTCCGGTTGCGTCGGGATCGACGCAGTCTGCCAGTCGGCAATTAATTAACATTTTCGTCCTTCCAGCCAGATTGTGGGTAAGCGGAGGAGCATGATCTTAAAGCATGATAAACGTTCTCACTGACTGTGTGGTTGTTCTCAAAATTGCAAAAGTCCCGAGACAGGCTCTGAGGCATGACAACCATAATGCTAATAGTTTGTTTGCAACATTTCTAACGCCTCGAGACAGACTCTCAGGCATGACAAACGTGCTTACTGGCAGTGTGATTGTTCGCAACATTGCAAACGTCTCGAGACAGGCTCTCAGGGTTAGCAACCATACTGCTAATGGATTGTTTGCAACTTTTTAAAAGCCTCGAGACAGGCTCTGAGGCATGACAACCATACTGCTAATGAATTGTTTACAATATTGCGAACGCCTCGACACAGACCCTCAGGCATAACAAACCTACGTACTGATCGTGTGCATGACAAACAAATTGATGGCGGATTGTTTGCATCATTGCGGAAAAGGTGTCATGAACGCAATTTGTAACCAGGGCCATTATTCTTGACGATCCGTCACTGAAGAGGCCCGCCGGAAAAACTGAAAAGATTTTCCGACGGGCCTGGTAAAAGAGAAAGCGAGAGGGGACCGTCAAGGGTAGCGTCCTAAGAGTCAGTTTTTGATTAACAAGAGCATTGACCGCCCACGTCAATCACTTTGAAAATCGGCAGAGCATCCTTTTTGAATTGTGCGAATATTATTACCTTTTGGCTTTTCCGTATATTTAAATCAATTTCCTGTTTTGTTTTAAACTTTATTATTCTTTTAATTGTGCAATAACGAGTTTTTTTATTTTAATTAATAAACCCTGTTTTTTTGTTAATTCCGTGTGTTACAAACATTCATTTATCCCGAATCTCTTTTCCACTAGATTTGCCCTTATTTTTTTACGCGATTATAAATTAACTTGTGATCCTGAAGTAACATTGGTCCTTCGAGCCGGATCCTTATCGTAGTGGATCCTACGGTGGCTCACAAGTGAATTTATTGTGAATTGAAAGAGTGAAATCAAAACTGTGAGTGAAAAGTGACTTGAACTAGTGACGAGAAAAACCAGTGGCTGACATAGACAGTGATAAGTGTTGTGAAAAAACCAAAATTGTTCGTCAAAAGACTCAAAATCATGGGTGAGAAAAGTCACGCTCAAAAGGACGCCGATAAAGAATTTAGAATGGATAGTACAAATGGCGATGTCAACCCAGAATCTGAGAGAGAGGTCCCAGCGGAAGGGGGAGATGCTGAATTCAATATCACCCCAGAAAATGTAGAGAGGGAGGTCCGAAGAATTGTCAGGGCAAGGAGCCAGCCTGAGCGCTTGGTGGCCGGAGAGAAGAAAGCCCCGAAGAAATCTGACGGCGAGCGAAAGTCGCCGAATGCGTCCAAGCCCAAGAAAGCTACCCTAGAGCCCAAGACTGTAGCTAACTTCAATGCACATCCTCCTTCGCCCCACCCCTCAAAACCGGGATGTGAAAAATCCAAGCGGTCGAGTGCCAGCTTACGGGAGAGAAGGTGCAAAGAGATAGAACGGCGTGAAGCTGAGGAAATTTTGAGACTTGAGGAAGCAGAGGCTCTCAAACAGCTTGAACGAAAAAAGAAAATAATCCATCTACGAAGCAAGCAACAGCTGGTTGATCCTGAGGAAGAAAGCAGCCTAGAAGATGCAAGCTCCGATGAAGATAACAAGGAAGATCACGACAACCTGTCACGTGCCACCGAACAGTCGGCGAAATCGAAGGTGCGATCGTGGATAGCGGCACCTGCAAGGCAAGAGGAATCGCAGGAAGCGATGGTCACAGCCTAGCGAACGAAATCAGCAACTTCTCCACATCCATGCCAAGAAACTTCCAGTGCTGATTCGAAACTGAACTGGTATCTCGCGAGGCAGACGATAGGCAAGGATCTTCCCAGCTTCCGTGGCCAGGTAACCGAGTGGCCACTATTCGTAAGTACCTTTAAACAAACCACTATTGCTTGCAGGTTTACACCTGAAGAGAATGTGACGCGCTTGCGAAACTGTCTGCGTATTACAATCCGCTTATAGACGGGAAGCAGATAAAGGATGGTAAGACGGTGCTTACTTTTTCAGACAACAATGAATCAAAGGATGACAAGTGCGCGTACTGTGAAAATAAGCACGCGATCGCGATTTGCAACGAATTTAAAAAACTGGAGGTAAATGCACGTTGGGAGTTGACCACGGGAAAGCGTTTGTGTTTTAAATGCTTGTCGGATAAACATCATATGCGACAGTGCAAGCGAAAACAGTGCGGTAAGAACAATTGCACTAGAGGACATCACCCTCTCTTACATTACGAGCGTCGTGAAACCCCCACTCCCACAGACAGTCCCGTTAAAAGTTCAAATTCGGAGAAGGCCGAAATAAATTTGATCGAGCAAATTAACATCGTTCAAAAAAATAAACGGGGGGTATTAATGGAAATCGTGCCGGTGACTTTAGAAGGCCCGAAAGGTCAAGTATCCACTCACGCGTTTTTAGACTTAGGCTCGTCCGTGACGATAATAAAAAATGACTTAGCGCGTCGATTAGGCCTTCAAGGGTGTGTTGACCCATTACACTCAAAATGGATGAATCAAATGACATACGAAGATTTCTACTCCAGGCGAGTGTGAGTGAAGATCAGAGGGAATGCTGACACGTTTTATCTGAAAGATATTCGGACCCTTGAAGACCTTGACTTGCCGTGTCAACCATTCGAGATGGACGTTGCTGAGCGGGTGCACTTAAAAGATATGGAATTTCCAGACACCGCAGGAGTCACACCCGAAATCCTGATCGGAGAAGATCACATCCATGTTATGATTCCATTGCAGCTTATCGTAGGAAAGACGAACGAACCCGTCGCGACACTGACACCCTTAGGATGGACGATACACGGACCCTACACGACGGCAGGGGTAAATGAGGAGTGTATACTCTTCGTCCATCACACTGAAGATGAGGACCTTGATCATCAAATGAGAAAATTTTTGAACGTAGAGAGCTTTGGTGTTGATATCCGAGTCAAGGCTCTGCGTTCCAAGGAGGATCAACGAGCTGGAGATATCCTGAACCGAACTACTCGTCGACAGGGTGACCACTGGGAGACAGGACTGCTCTGGAAGAGGGATAACGACGTGCTACCAGACAGTAGGAAGATGGCCGAGCAACGGTTTCGTAAGCTGGAGAAGAAAATCGCTAAAGATCCGTTTTTCAAGGCCCATTACGATAAAGAAATCGACGAATATTGCACAAAGGGGTATACGCGAATACTGACTGCAGAAGAGGAGAAGAAGACTGGCCCAAAAACCTGGTATCTGCCTCATTTTGCAATTACGCACCCTAACAAGCCAGGGAAAATTCGTCTGGTCTGGGATGCTGCAGCCAAGGCACAAGGAGTGAGTCTTAATGACAGGCTTTGAAAGAGACCCGATCTTTATAATTCACTGACTGGAATTCTCTCTATATTTCGCGAACGACCCGTAGCGATATGCAGGGATTTAAGAGAGATGTTCCATCAGGTACGGATTCGAGAAAACGATCGTGGGAGTCAACGATTTTTAGGTCGGAATAATCAGACGGGAGAACTGATAACACTGCAGATGGAAGTGATGATATTCGGGGCAGTTTCATCACCATACGTTGCGCAGGAGATAAAAAATCGCAACGCCGAAGAATACAGGAATGTACATCCAGAGGCTAGTCGCGCAATAATTGAACGTCACTATATGGATGATTATCTTGACAGTACAGACACCGTCGAGGAAGCTGTATCGAAAGCGCAACAGGTAGCGCATATTCACAATAAAGGAGGATTCGAGATCCGGAACTGGATATCGAATTCAGAGGAAGTCTTGACTGCACTTCCTATCGATTCCGTTGCGCAGCGAGGTATAGATGTTGCCATCGGTGAGGAAGAATTCACTCGAGTCCTAGGGGTCACATGGTCACCGGAAAAAGATATTTTTAGTTTTACCGTCAACTTTCCGCGAATAGACAGTCGTTCAATGAGCGGAGAAAAGAAACCGTCAAAACGAGAAATCCTAAAAATAATGATGTCTGTGTTTGATCCACTGGGACTCTTATTAGTCAAAACTATTCGAGGAAAAATCCTCATGCAAGACATCTGGCGAACCGGACTCGACTGGGATACCTTACTTCCGGAAGATTTGACGCTGAAATGGGCAACATTGCTTGAAGACCTGCGAAAAGCGACCAAACTTAGACCAAACTTAGAATTCCACGCTGCTATGCCTTGGGAATCGGTGAGTTACGTGACGTTGATCTTCACATTTTCTGCAACGCGAGCACACAGGCATTTTCAGCAGTCGGATATTTCCGACTGGAGGGAGAAGCAGGCTCACGTACGACTCTAGTAATGTCGAAGAGCAGAGTTGCTCCGCTGAAACCGCTCACCGTTACGCGATTAGAACTTCAGGCAGCAGTGATGGGTAGTAGACTGGCTGAAACAATTATCATACAGCACGCTCTGAAGATACGAAAAAGAATCTTTTGGACCGACTCGACAACAGTACTAAACTGGATCCGATCGGATGCAAGGAAGTATTAGCCATTCGTAGCGCATCGGCTAGCTGAGGTGCTAGACTTGACTTCGGTAAATGAGTGGAGGTGGGTACCGACAAAGATTAACGTAGCCGACGATGCGACTCGGGATACGGAACACATTGAAATAGATTCTTCCTGTCGATGGTTCACGATTCCGGAATTTTTATTAAAAAACGAACAAGAGTGGCCGCAAGATTCTTCGAAATCAGAAGTTTCGAAGGAAGCAGAGAAGGAACTCAAATGAGAGTTTGTACTTTTTCTTGACGAACAGCAACTACCGCTTATAAATTTTTCCAGATTTACCTCATGGACCAGACTAATCTGCACGATGGCGAGAGTTTTTCGCTTCCTACAGAAGTGTTGTGGCAAAGAAGGGATAGGAGGCAGGGAGCTGACAGCACAAGAAATTGAAAAAGGTGAAAAGGAAGTGCTGAAACTAGCACAAGGACAGGATTTCGCGGACGAGCGAAAACGGCTGCAGAAGAATAAGGAGCTTCTACCTACTTCGAAGATCCTGGAACTTTCACCAAAGCTGGGTGAGGACGGACTACTACGAATGAACGGCAGGATAAGAAACAACGCGTACAGTCAATCCATGCGGGAGCCTGTCATTCTAAATGGTGGAAACCCAATTGTCCAGCTCCTGATCGCATTCTACCACGAGAAAGCAGGACACATTGGGCGAGAACGAGTGATAAATGATCTTCGTTCCAAGTACTGGATCACGAAGATCCGAAGCGCAGTGAGAGCCCAGGGGTACAATTGCCTGACCTGCAGACAACGGAAGGCAAAGCCTTTATAACCGGAAATGGCTCCATTACCCGACATATTCACCTGCCTAAATGTAGAAGCTATACACCTGGAGCTTGCAAGCTCTTTATCAACGGACTCCATGATCATGGCCCTGAGACGTATGATCATTCGTCGAGGAAAACCGACTAGACTCTTTTCAGACAACGGCACCAACTTCGTTGGCGCAAATATAGAACTGAGAAGAGCGCTATAGAAGTTCGACCAGGACGAGATATTGCGACAAATTGCCATCAATGGAGTAGAATGGCACTTCATCCCACCAGGAAGCCCGCACATGGGAGGAAGCTGGGAACGGCTCCTGGGTTCCGTGAAAAGAGCACTACAAGTTACGTTGAAGGAGCGAGCACCGAAGGAGGAAGTCCTTTAAACATTATTTGCTGAAGCCGAATTCTCGGTGAACAGCAGACCTTTGACTTATGTATCAGATGATCCAGCTGACCCAGAGAGCATGACACCCAACCATCTTCTAATGCCATGGAGGAAACACGATACGGTTCCCGGGGCACCAGAAGCCTTCATAACTGACGACCTGGTGCTTAGAAAGCAGTAGCGCCACTCGCAAATTTTGGCTGACCAATTTTGGCATCGATGGGTGAAAGAGTACCTGCCATCACTCAACCGGCGGACAAAGTGGTACCGACGGACGGAGAATCTCGAAGTCGGAGATTTGGTTGTTATCTGGGACAACCAACTTCCACGGAACAAGTGGATGCGAGGGATCATCACGGCTGTTTATCCTGGCAAGGATGGCCGCGTCCGAGTTGCAGACGTACGGACGAATACAGGGACGTACAAGAGGCCAGCTACGAAGCTGTGCGTTCTCGTAAAAAGAAATAGTATTCCTGATGGTACAGGAATACAGGAGGGGGAATGTCGTGAACGCAATTTGTAACCAGGGCATTTATTCTTGACGATCCGTCACTGAAGAAGTCCGCCGAAAAATCTGAAAAGATTTTCCGTTTTGTTTTCAACTTTATTATTCTTTTAGTTGTGCAATAACGAATTTTTCTATTTTATTTAATAAACCCTGTTTTTTGTTAATTCCGTGTGTTACAAACATTCATTTATCCCGAATCTCTTTTCCACTAGATTTCTCCTTATTTTTTTACGCGATTATAAATTAACTTGTGATCCTGAAATAACAAAAGGCATTACTTATATTAGCATTGAACAACGTGTTATCCACTCTACACAAAAATTTAATAATTATCAACATAAGGCGAGTGCTCGAGGATTCGTAGAATCCTTTTGGATTTTATAGAAACTTGCATGATTAACAGGTAATTTTTGAATAATTAACAAATATTTTTCAAATGTTTTAGATTCTGCCCTTTGATAACATGGATATTGTCAGGTGGACTCTTCTTTTTGGTATCTATCGATACTCCACTTAAATATATAAATTTCTGGCCCCTAGTTGAATCGCTAAAATGTTAACTGGTAATATCTAGATAGTCTTACTTAGTATCTGTTTTTCTCCGTGCGGGACTCCGCATTGCACAAGAGTTTCATTACTCTCTTCCTTGTCTGGGAATCGATTTTGTCAATAAGATTGTTTGGAGGTCTGCAAACATTACGAAGTTTATAAAGATTCATGGGAACATCTCATTTTGACAGCCATGAACTTGTTGAAGAGCAAATTGTCCTTGGTAACTTCGATTACACATACAAAAAACCATTTTCTCATATTTCTGAAACTCCAGTATTCATGTAACAGCAAATTGCAGCGTTTGAGGCTACAAAAACGTTATATACGCCAATATGTGAATCCTGGGGCAGGTCCACCGCCTCAAGGTGGAACGCCTAGCCGGGCGGGAGATTTAAGTCTTAGTTCCTAACTACATCTGTCAATCCATCTTGTGCTAATTATAAACCAAACTGCTACATCGGTCATATCCTATGCTATAAACAGTATCACGGGACACTTTATGATGAGATTACTCGTAAAAGGCCTTAGGTTGAAGTCTGTTGGGATTCGGAATCTGACTGTTCGGTTTCTTTCCACTTTCTGACAAGTTCTGCTTGCTACGTCACAAGCCGCTGTAAGGACCTCAAATGAACATCAACTTCGAACAAGATCCCTCCCCGACCCTGGCTCTGAGACCAGTTCTTTATCCCGAAAATTAGTTCGCCACTTTTCGAGGCGAATAATGTTATATTGAATTGCTCTTGGGCGCTTAAGTTTGCAGGTCAGTTCTTCTCATGGGATTCACTATTCCTCGACTGAAAGCTTGCGCTGATGTGCTTGAAGTTCGATTAATTCACTGCGTACGTAAAACCAATTTAGGTCACCCGTCGGATTTCGGAGGTTCAGCGAACTATCCAACGCCTTTTGACGTTATGCCCCTTCAAATGAAAACCAAGCTGATAGTCTGAATCGAGAAATGGATCCTCGAGCTTGATCTCAGCAAAGTCTCTGGTAGAATGGTCCCGAATATCTTTCGAAGAGTGAAGTTTACTGGCCACCGTTTTTCACTTTCACGATGAAGCTTTCCCAATTAAACCTCCCCAAGACAATTATAAGGAATTCGAGCAGCTATTCATTTTAGTTCAACACGCATGCTGCAATCATACTAAGATTAGCAATTTCACTTCATCGACTCGTGCAAAAAGAGTGACTGCGCATTATTTACGCTTTGAACTTCTTTTTAAGTCTGCTGTAGAGCGTTTTGGACTTGTGAATCAGCGCCTTACTCCCGAAGAAATTCGCAGCGCGTTTTTTTGTTTGCGTTTTTCTGTGCTAAGGACGAATTAAACACCCTTTATCAGAGAAAAGCACTTGGAAACCAAAATAAACTCGTCCGATTACATTTATAATTGGTGATAACGCTCTCCCGGAACTTATTATTGACCGGGCTTCAGAAATCCGATCAACTCATGGGGGATCTTTCTGCCAGAACATTTGTCTGCTCTCACTGTAGAGAATGAAGCATGCGTGAACTCCTTCTCTACTTCTAATCACGGGCGATCCCGAAGATTTCGACGCCTAACTCTCGGTAATGTTCTTGCAGGCAGAACATTAGAACGAATTCCCAGGGTCATACTTTCGGATAAGAAACTGCACTATGTCAATCACAGGCTTTTTTGCAATTTTGTTCAAAATTTAATTTCATCAAATTCTGAAAAGCTTGACGCTACGAACTTTTGTCTTCTCTATATGTTTATCAATAATTCTTTCACTCAAAGCATGGAAAAACTGAAATTTGGTACATAACAATTTTTTACGCTCTAATAACTAATTAGGTAAACTTTATATTGTCTTAAATAAATGTTTAGGGACCCATAGAATACAAATCATTTGTTAATTATTCCATTAATTTGTTATAAACAAATTTGATGAACAAATTAGCAAATAGTCTTATTATCGGTAAACAAAATTGTCTGTTTGCTAAAAGTGCTTCATATTACTGTAGGAATGACATTAAATTGCAAAGCTAATTGAAAAGTTTATAATAAACATTGTTATAAACAATCCTTTTGGTAAAATATTAAAATTTAAGATTTTTTTCAAATTATAATTTCCTTCAATTGCCAGAACAACTTCAGGTATTCCTTATAATAATAAATATTTATCCATATTTTCTATAAGGTAGTAATTTAAAGGAGCCCGCACATAATGCATAGGAAAATGTCTTTCTGTGGACATGGTTAAAACTTGGTAATTTTGTAGGTTATAAGGACCCAATGCAAAATGGCTTAGGATATTCCTAAAGAATGTGTCTTTCATAATATTGAGTAAAATATAACAACTTAAATGTTTATAAACAATTTAGATGTAAAAATTCCAAATGTTGGCAGTTTCAATTGGAAAACGTCGGGGTTTCAGTCACAATAGATTGAGAATGAATCATAACACTGCATGATAAGATTCACTCAATACAAAATCTTTTGACAATAACCCACCGACTTGTTAGGCAAACCCCCAATTTTGCAAATATTCATGTCAGAAAAGGGGATTGCTAATGAATGCATAAAAACAAGTACTCTTTCATGAATTTCAGATATTTGAAATATTTTTTGTTCCGTAACTGATACATATATCCGAACTCACTAACAGTTTGTGTGCTAAATCAGTGTTAGTAGCAACACGAGAAAACTTGCATGAATTTTACTCTCGATTATTCTTGTAGTATTTAAAGCTTTGCAAATTCAGGTCTTCGCCTTCTTTTGCAAATCTTTATATACATCCGTATCTACTCGCCATATCTTAAAATCGAATTGATAGGCTATATGCAAAAGATTTTATACAAGGTGAATCCTAGGATGTAGTGTCGACAAGCCATAATCATATGACTTAATATCTATAACTTTGCCTTTGACTCTATGTAAGTCATTTACCTCTTTAGGTATAGCTTGAAAAATGTAGCAAGCCATAGATGATCAAGTTCCAGAAACAGCCTGGCAAACTTTCTGGTCCAGCATCGGCAACTTCGTACTAGGTTTTATAACAACAGTACCGGAATCGTTCTTTATTATTGTGGGCTTCATTTTATCGATTACTTTTTGAAGTGATGATTTTACTGAATAGGTTTTTCCTGGGGTTTCTTTTGCGAATGCATATAGTATTGGCCTGCAAACTGATGTTCTTTGGCTTGAAGAACCATCCCAATCGTATTTCACAATTAACTTCAAGCTATGAGGTTTTTTGTATCCGTAAATGAAAGAGAAATATCACGATCTTTAAAAATCCGAGATATCGCATGATCTAATAAAGATTTTAATCAGATTGAAAAGCCCTTTTTCTTTACTTTAATTGAATGTGGAGAACATTCTTCTTAAGCTTTTTCCAAATTGTCGTTTGCTGGGTAAATGTCAGCATTTCTCTGTTTTTCCTAATATGGATCATGCGATACTGACTTTTAGACAAATCAGCTTCCTCTATTAACGCTAAAGCTTCTTCTGATGTGTGAGGAATCGGGAAATCATTTATATTTTGATCTTCATCGGAGGCTAAAATTGAATTCATGAATTCTGATACTTTCTTCCTGCAATCACTTCCCTGCTATGGAATTAGCAAGCGTCAAAAAGCCCACTTCTTTCGACGTTAGTATATTTTTCCCGTATATCAATTAATTTCCTTAGTTTTGTTAAAGTACAACATACTACAAAGTCACCTGTGTTTGGACTTCTGCATTTGTCATTACATTCAGGTTGAAATTCTAGATAAAATATGTGTTCAATCAACCTACAAACTTGCTGTCGAAACAAGCTTTAATAAATACTGAACTCAGGCATTTTCTTTTAAAATGAGGGATAAAATAATTATTTAATTGGTTTTTAACCTTTTCCAATTGTTTATTATTTAAATTATATTTTTAAATACTGCGACAAATGTTCCATACATACTCTTAATACAATGCATATATTTCTGAAAGAGAATATTGGAAAAACTGAAAGTTATTAAAACAGAACTAAACTCCGAATACCATGGCTACGGAAAAGAATTATATTTCTCAATTTTTCATTAGAAGGAACCAGGTTGTTTGCCACCGGCAATTGCCGCCATTTGAAATTTTTTATCTTATTCGTTTATAAATATTTAGATTTTTACATTTGCACAAAATATTATCGAATATTAAAAGTTAATATTTAATATTATCGACCATAAATGAAAATTTGATAAAACTTCAAGTTTCAATATTTTGTCACTAAAATTATTAATAACAAAGTTTATTGTTAACTTTTATAATATTTTTTTGTCTAGCAGTCATTCGTCCAGTAGCTTAAAACATTTTTAGTGCAAGAAAAATTTTCTATGCGAAAGGGCCAACAATTTGAATTTGTTTATAAAAATTTAAATTATTATATTTGATCAAATATTATTCAATACATATTATTTCAGGAATACCTGAATTCGTTCTGACCATTAAAGGAAATTATCGTTTGAGAAAGTCTCAAATTTTAATATTTTTTCACAAGAATTTTTTATAACAAATATATGAAAAAATAAACGAATTATTTGTATTCTATGAGACCATAAAATTAATTCAAGTTCATATAAAGTTTTCCTGATCAGTTATGTAAAGGTAAAAAAATTGTATGTTAAAAATTTCAGTTTTTCCATACTTTGAGTGGAAAAATGATTAGTGCACAAATAAAGAAGACAAAAGTTCTGAGCGTCAAGCTCTTTAAAATTTAATGAACTCTAATTTTTCTAATTCAAAATTGGGCCAAAATTGAAGGCTCCGGACATTTTTGAACGAAAAAAGTGCATTTCCTCCCACTGTGCGCTGGGCGCATTGGTGCTTTAATGCTCCTTTGGCACGTGTGACAAGTGTTGATCCCGGACACAATTCGGCCAATTGTGCTTCATGGAATATCTGAATTTTTTACTTATGCACGGAAACTTATTGTGTTTTATGATGGGCGGCACTAAGCTCTTCACATCCATACATGGAATTAGTTAAGCATTTTTTAATATTTTATTTGATATTATTGTCATTCTTTTGTATGACCTTCCGCTTTCATTGTTGACAGAATGGTTGTTACCCAATGTTTATTCTTCTTGAAATTTTCCCTCGTTTTGAGTTTCGGGCTGTACCTTTTTTTGGAGTCGGTACGGCTGTTACCGAGTTGCAGCACGTGGTCATGAAAATATCCGAATTGCAGCCCGCGGTCAAGAAAATATCCGAATTGCGGCCCGCGGTCACTTTTGGCCCGGTTGAGTTTCACCTTGACGTTTCTTTCCCACTCCACCACCAAATGAATAAACTCATGAATAGAGTACGGGGTGGTAATAAGTGGAGGTTAAATCATCGAATTTCCGAAAAATTTAGTAGTTTGTACGTGTTGCTAGTAACACGTCACCCGATGCAGAACATTGTTTTCTCGAAGTACTAATGGCTCTCCAACCGTTAGATACAATAGTTCAAAAGTTTTGTGACTATATTTTAGAAAATTACATACTAAGTAACTCAAGTTTTCCAACACATATTCAGGCTGATTTTTCTCCATCAACGTCGCGGACCACAAACGGTTGTGAATCTTATCATTCAAAATTAAATTCAGTGTTTTACACAACAAAACCAAGCATTTTTCTTTTAGTTGAAGCTTTAAAAGATATGCAAATAGATGTGTGCATAAAAATGCGAAGTATTGGAACGAGGAGGAAAGAGATTTAAAAAAAGAACTTTTAAAAGATTATGTTATTGTTGCAAAGCGATTCGTTAAGTAGATTCGAATTCGCCCGTACAGTTTCACGTAAATTTTGACCAGTCTAGGTCTTAGCTCAAAGTGAAGTAAATACCTGATATATGGGAAATTATCCACCTTCTTTTAGAACTTATTTTACTTGACGACAGTTTGATAGTAGCCACTTGCAAGTCAGGTAGTAGCGTGATGTCTCTTTGTTGAGCAGACTTGGGCCCTTTTTCTTGAGAGTCAGCGTCAACCAAGGTTCTGGCGAGTATAGTCATTCCGATTCTTGAACAAGATTAAATAAAGTGTGCTATTCGAGACCATTTAATATTTTAGTATTTTAATTTAAAGTCAGTATTTATTTTCCTTTCGGTTTTCGTTAAATGATTTTCCTGACTCGATCGTCTTCTGGTGTTGTGAGAAGTAACGATTCGGATGACGTATGACTTCCGGTTGCGTCGGGATCGATCGTTGGTGAACAATCGTGATCGTAGCTTCCGGAGGCTACATCTCTTTTAATTTTCTCAAAGATGGATAAAGAAACATAGAAGATTAAGGGAGGATGGATAACGGAACGAAAAATCATGAAAAGAGCGAAAGGAGGGCAAATGTTCATTTTGTAAGATTGAGTAGAGTATAGTAGGTATAGAGATAGGCATTATAGAATCTAAGGATTTGAAGAAAATGCAAATAATGACTAAAATATTAAAATTTAACGAGAAGCAGAAGCAAAATTTGGTTAAGGAAAATGTATTAACGGAAAAGTGTACAGGAAACACGTATTCAATTCTAGCCCGAAAGGCTGAATTTACTAAATACAATAATAAAAGTGATAATTTTGGGCAAAAATAACAAGGAAAAAGTGCTAAAACTATACATTTCGTGCATAATTGACATTGAGAATGCAATTTTAGTTTTCAGATAAGTCTGTAATAACGGTGTTTATCGCCAGTGTTTAGGGGAACGAACCCGTAAGTTATATAGCTGTGAAAAAAACGCTTCTTATCAGTGCGACATGAAAAAAACGCAACTCTATAAAATGCGATGAACAAAAATATATCTCTGTAGACACTTTAAAAAAATACATATTAGTAAGGCTGTGAAAAAACATATTTTAGTAAACACTGCCCAGTACTTTTCTCCTCTTTCCTTTCATGAACTATGTTTTATATGAATATCTACAGATCCACGCGCTCTATATTAAACATACATGTATAAACAACACTTAAACCGAGTCAATAAGCGAATGGCAGCGCAAAACACAAGATTTTAACTTGATATTTATTTATACTGATTTGCTTAGTCCACCAATAATACTTTTTTTTGCGGCAAAATGATTATTATATTTTTTCTTGGAATAAAATAGTTTAATTACAAATTTTAACGAATACGATCTTTTTTCACGGCTTTTTCACAAATAAGGTTTTTTTCACGGTTTTTTCATGAGTAAAGTCTCTTTTCACAGCCCTTATAGGAATAAGGTTTTCTCTCAGCATCTACTGAAACATCTATTTTTTCGTAGCCTTTGCTGAGATGTGTTCTTCTGCACAATATTTTAGAAAAATTTATTTTTTCACGGCGACCTAATGAACAATTTAATTTTCACGGCGTCTTTGAAAAATGGTTTTCTTCATAGCTTTAGTTTACAGATTTTTTTCATAAGCACCGGCGATATATAATAACTTCATTAGACGTGGTTGCAATGTTTCCGGGAATACCTTTGGAAGCAGTTAAAAAAGAATGTTCTTAATACAAGCATGTAAACCTGTAACTTTCCCTGCATGTTTACCGGGGACAAAGTAAGTCTTTTCTCGAAAAAATGGCAAACTGAGTACAGCAAAAACGTTGTGACACTCACTGTATCTCTTGCTACTCACTTGCTTTTGAACTAGACAAGAATACGACTCAAATAGTAAAGTGACGACATCAGACGGTCAAATATTTTATTAATACAATATAAAACTTCGATTAAAGTTCGACTAAAATTAGTGAAATATTGACCCCAACGGGACTTCGTTCCTGAACCATGTTACTAATTTAACCCTTATTCGGCACACTTCCGTGGAGAGACATGTTCGACACACTAGGACCACTTGCACCCAAACGACAAAATTTATTATTGTAAATGAACCGCTTAATATTTCGAGTTGCATTTTTTTGTATGCTGTATTCAAAATCATGTAAAATAATGTATCATCAAATTTTACTATGCATTACCGGCACAATCTTCGCAAATCATGTAGCTGTGCTGGTCGCAAACAGCGTGAATACAACGACCGCAAACTTTTCTTATCCTTCGATCATTTAATCTGGAATACAATGCGCATCTTTTTGTGTATTATATTGTACTCGCTGCAAAACTCTAGCATTTACAATAGCTTGATCAAGAATCCCAAAAAAAATTCTGCATGGCCATCTGTGTGTCCTTCCAGTCACAGCACAGGAATGACACAGCTTGTCAAAATTGTCCTCGAGCACGAGACTGTAGAAGGCGTTAATTTAAACTCGCATCTTCCATATCAACATCCTCGCTTTCGCTTTCTTTTTCTTCTGTAATTTCTTCAGAATAATTTCTTTATCTTCAGAATCATGCTTACTGCATTCCGAATCGCTCTCGTCATATTCTGTGAGTAATTCCTCGCAAATAGGGCAATACCGCAAATTGTACGCCATCTGATTGATTATTTAATTAATCATAACATACCATATAAAAAAAGTAGGAAAATGTTTTTTACGTACTTGATTCTTCAATCTAAAGCCGAGAAACAACGTAAAAAAAATCACTCAAAATTTCGAAATTGAATCATGCGCGGCACACTGGGGTGCAGGTGGTCCCACTCGATTTCGAACAACTCACATTCGAAGATTGATGGTTTGAGCACACACACACACACACACACACACACACACACACACACACACACACACACACACACACACACACACACACACACACACACACACACACACAGAGGGAATTCCTTTTCAAATCAGCCACCCCCTGCCCATTTTTCTCTTGAGAGAAAATTCTTTTAACACATACCAAAAAATTCGTTACGAAGTGTACTTTCTGATGCTGATTACCAATCCGAGTTCAGATTTGCAAAATTCAAGATAGCGGACCCAATATGATGGACGAAAAATACACGACTCAATCAATGAAAAACTGCAGTTTTTTAGTCAAAATTGATCGAAAAAAATATAACTCTTCAAATAATTTTACCCATTTTACTGTTAAATGGGCTTTGAGGTCGCTGATTATGAATTTGAGGTTAGATTTGCAAAATCTGAGATGGCAGAACCAATATGGCGGATAAAATTTTCGGAAAATCAGTGCGAAGAATCCAAGTTGAAAGAAAGTTTTTTTAGCGATCAAATGTGGTTGTTGTAGACTGAATGTAATTCAATTTCAACTTTTAGGTAGGTTATTAAAATGCCGTTTTTTTAAATTTCTTGCATTTACTAGTTTTGGTTAGCCTCGGTGATTTTATTCCCCTGTACCTTGTTTTTCAAAGGGTTTCTCCTATCCACCCCCTGGAGAAGCGTCGATGCGTAACTATTAGACCCTTTAAGAGTCAGTCTTTCTTTATGTCTAGTCTGTCTGCAGTCTATCTCTTTTTTTGTCTTATTTTAACTATAAAATTATTTGTCTTCAAACTATAAAATTAATTTTTTTATTTTTGTATGCGGCGTCCCTTTCGCATTTCAGATGACTTTGATTTAATTTTCGCCTCATTTTGCCATGACAATTTCCATCAAAATACAAAATAGATATTATTTCAAAATGTTTTTTTGCACAATTGAATAATGCCTGTAAAGTGATATAATTCACATTTTAACGATCATCGTTTTAATCCTCAAGCGTGGTTGGGATTCCAACTTTCCGTTTTTCGAGAATAAGTCGGCCTCCCCACCACTGGAATGCGCACGAGGTTTCTCGGTGGTTTGAGATATGGGAAAAATCGGCAGGAACACCAGTTAGTACCATCTCGTCCGACAAGTGCAGCGGGTCACGGGGGACCCTGCGCTTCGACCGACGATCCCCTGTCAACCTGTACACTTAGCTTCATTTAATTAAATTAGTTTCCATTTCTTTAAAATTCCAACCTTTATTTATTCAGTTGATCACTGCCCTTTATTTTAACCTTATTTTCTCTCAAATATCGGAAACACAGTTATAGTCCCTTAGCAGTCCGGGCAATCATCTCAGGAGTCATTCACAGTTCAAGGATCCAGGATTTCCAGCAAAGAGGATCTCGGATTACATCACAATCGAGTGATCGACAGGTTAGTAGAGTGTCCGCCAGATTTTCACAATTAGTGCGGCACTGTTCGAAAATCTGGCGGTCCAACCGATCTCGGTCTTCGGCAGTGCGTGGCGCGATCGCGAAATTTCTTCACTCGTTCTTTCGCCTAGGATTGGCGGTTGACAGTCACCGGGCTGTCGACCGAACCACCTACGACGAGGCTCATTTCGGAAGATATTACACTAAGGTGGTGACTTACGAGCGAGTTCCTCGCGTTTTCCTTTCGGGTACGATGCGCGAGACCCTCGGTTTCCATCCCTTCGTGCGGAACCTTCGGTTCTTTCGAAATTTTTATTTCCCTTCAATCACGATGTCGAATCTCGATTGATAAGAACCCCTGTTGAATTTAATCAGCCCTGTACGTTGCTCTTTTAAATGTATATAAAACCTATTCCATCTTACATGCTTTTACTATGCGCAGTTTCTGTGTAATGCCATTCTGCGTCAATATTAGAAAATTTTTTTTTGCCGAATTAAATTGTCTATTCGATATCTATTTATAAAATGTTGCGTAGGACCATCGGAAATATAATATATTTTTTTTTAATTTATAACTTTTTTTCAATTTCTGGAATCATTGGACATTGTTAAAACGGAAAGCCTGGGAAGAATCCTGACATACTGAAACGGTTCAGTATATCAAATTAATTTAATATTTATAAAAGCAATTATAAAGCGGGAGACACAGAAAATAAAGACGCCCCTGGATGGCCGGCAAATTCTTCAGCGAAAAGTTATATAGAACAGCGACAAGTGCAGACAGTCGGCGGCCCGACCGCGGTCAGGGGAAGCCACCCCGGGCCGGGCAGCCCCCTAGGGGGGAAGCCAGCCAGGA